>NC_034174.2:36480336-36632836 GCF_002021735.2 Oncorhynchus kisutch
ATTTTCCACACACAGCCTGTGCCTATATTTAGTTTTCATACTAGTGAGGGCTGAGAATTCACTCTCACATAGGTACGTGCTTGCAAAGGGCACCAGTGTCTTAACAGCGCGATTTGCCCAAGGCAGGATACTCTGAGCGCAGCCCAAACCAGAAGTCTGTCAGTGGCTTCTGATTAAATTACATTTTCACAGAACCGCTTGTTGCAATTTCGATGAGGCTCTCTTGTTCAGATATCGGTAAGAGGACTGGAGGCAGGGCATGAAAGGGATAACGAATCCAGTTGTTTGTGTCATCCGTTTTGGGAAACTACCTGCGTACCCAACTCACTCAGGTGCTTCGCTATATCACATTTGACATTGTCCGTAAGTTCGAGTAAATTTGCACACAAAAAATCATACAATGATGGAAAGACCTGTGTGTTGTCCTTGTTAATGCAGACAGAGAGGAGCGCCAACTTCTTAATCATATCCTACATTTTTTCCCACACATTGAATATAGTTGCGGAGAGTCCCTGTAATCCTAGATTCAGATCATTCAGGTGAGAAAAAACATCACCCAGATAGGCCAGTCGTGTGGGAAACTTATCATCATGCAAGTGGTCAGACAAGTGAAAATTATGGTCCGTAAAGAAAACTTTAAAGTCGTCTCTCAATTTTAAAAAAAGTGTCAATATTTTGCCCCTTGATAACCAGTGCACTTCTGTATGTTGTAAAAGCGTTACATGGTCGCTGCTCATATCATTGCATAGTGCAGAAAATACATGAGTTCAGGGGCCTTGCTTTAACAAATATTATATATATTATTATTTTATTTATAATATATATTTATATAATAGATGGTATAAATAAGTAATGGGATGGAATATGTACGTATAAATATATGGGTGAGCAATGACCGAGCGGCAGAGGTGCTGTTGCGCTTTCTTCACCACTCTGTCTGTGTGGGTGGACCATTTCAGTTTGATCGTGATGTGTACTCCAAGACAGAGAGAAAGAGATGTTAGCCATGAGCCCAGTTCACTGATGTACTCTGAATTATGGAGCTGAGTCGATTCTGCCGCAGTACACGGATTTAATCTGCAGATCCCTTACCCTCATGTCAACGAGCCTACTGTGCCTGTTAGAGTTAGCTAATGTTTATACTGGACTAGTTGTCTTTACATTATACAGTCTTTTCAGTACTTTACAGTGTGAATTATAGGCCAACATGGCATTAGTTTAGTGTTGTAGGCCTATAGCATGACTTCGCAGTCTTAGACAGTGCATGGCATGGAGAATGCTACATGTATGGCACATACAGTGGGGAGAACAAGTATTTGATACACTGCCGATTTTGCAGGTTTTCCTACTTACAAAGCATGTAGAGGTCTGTCATTTTTATCAAAGGTACACTTCAACTGTGAGAGACAGAATCTAAAACAAAATCCAGAAAATCACATTGTATGATTTTTAAGTAATTAATTTGCATTTTATTGCATGACATAAGTATTTGATACAGCAGAAAAGCAGAACTTAATATTTGGTACAGAAACCTTTGTTTGCAATTACAGAGATCATACGTTTCCTGTAGTTCTTGACCAGATTTGCACACACTGCAGCAGGGATTTTGGCCCACTCCTCCATACAGACCTTCTCCAGATCCTTCAGGTTTCGGGACTGTCGCTGGGCAATACGGACTTTCAGCTCCCTCCAAAGATTTTCTATTGGGTTCAGGTCTGGAGACTGGCTAGGCCACTCCAGGACCTTGAGATGCTTCTTACGGAGCCACTCCTTAGTTGCCCTGGCTGTGTGTTTCGGGTCGTTGTCATGCTGGAAGACCCAGCCACGACCCATCTTCTATGCTCTTACTGAGGGAAGGAGGTTGTTGGCCAAGATCTCGCGATACATGGCCCCATCCATCCTCCCCTCAATACTGTGCAGTCATCCTGTCCCCTTTGCAGAAAAGCATCTGCAAAGAATGATGTTTCCACCTCCATGCTTCACGGTTGGGATGTGGTTCTTGGGGTTGTACTCATCCTTCTTCATCCTCCAAACACGGTGAGTGGAGTTTAGACCAAAAAGCTATATTTTTGTCTCATCAGACCACATGACCTTCTCCCATTCCTCCTCTGGATCATCCAGATGGTCATTGGCAAACTTCAGATGGGCCTGGACATGCGCTGGCTTGAGCAGGGGGACCTTGCGAGCGCTGCAGGATTTTAATCCATGACGGTGTAGTGTGTTACTAATGGTTTTCTTTGAAACTGTGGTCCCAGCTTCTTCATGATCATTGATGCTCCACGAGGTGAGATATTGCATGGAGCCCCAGACCGAGGATGATTGACCGTCATCTTGAACTTCTTCCATTTTCGAATAATTGCGCCAACAGTTGTTGCCTTCTCACCAAGCTGCTTGCCTATTGTCCTGTAGCCCATCTCAGCCTTGTACAGGTCTACAATGTCCTTACACAGCTCTCTGGTCTTGGCCATTGTGGAGAGGTTGGAGTCTGTTTGATTGAGTGTGTGGACAGGTGTCTTTTATACAGGTAACAAGTTCAAACAGGTGCAGTTAATACAGGTAATGAGTGGAGAACAGGAGGGCGTCTTAAAGAAACAGGTCTGTGAGCGCCGGAATTCTTACTTGTTGGTAGGTGATCAAATACTTATGTCATGCAATAAAATGCAAATTAATTACTTAAAAATCATACAATGTGATTTTCTGGATTTTGTTTTAGATTCCGTCTCTCACAGTTGAAGTGTACCTATGATAAAAATTACAGACCTCTACATGCTTTGTAAGTAGGAAAACATGCAAAATCGGCAGTGTATCAAATACTTGTTCTCCCCACTGTATAATAATACAGGTATTCCCAAACTGGGGTTCACATTTAATTTATTTTTCTTCACATTTTCAAACAGTCCATTTATATTTTCCAACGGGGCTATACATTCGGGTGAGGTTTTTTTCTCGCCTGAGTAGCCTCGTATCACTCCCAAAAATACAATTTGAGAGTGCCCTGACCCTAGTGCTAGAGGGGGTACACAGTTGGAGGTTGAATGTTTTAAGGGGTACGGGACTATAAAAAGTTTGGGAACCACTGTAATAATAGATGAAGAGACCTGCTTCCCCCTCCTCCACCCCCAGACAGACAGATCAACCGCTGGCACAGCCCATTGGGGATTATAGTCAGACAGTCTTGCCTTAGGAGTGGGCACTAATGATACACACACACACACACACACACTACAGCTCTGGGGTGGTGGGAGGCTTGGACACCACATGCGCAGGGTTGCCATGGACACAGAGGATCCCCCCTCTATCTTGGGTATGTATGTTTTATTATAAAGCTTAAACCCTGGAAGATTACAACGCCCGTAAGCCACATTGACAGCCAAAACCACAGTAACACAATCCAAAGGGCTGCTAAGCTTTTAAAGCTATTATTATTATAGAAGAAGCATATGACAATCACAGTAGGGAGAGAAAGTGTTATCTTAAGAACAGATACACAATCCGCTCTTCTCACCCTCGAACTCAACCTAAACTATTATGAGATACAGAGCTAAAACAAAATTCTATGAGGCCTAAACTATCTACTCCACACACCCACATGATCACAAGGAAATGGAAATCATTTAACTTCATTTGAGCTGGATGCCATGGAAGTAGGCGGGAGGGGGCTGAAAAAAACACTCCCGGGTTCCCTAAGGATGTAAAGGGCCAGACACACCGAGAAATCTGATTGCCGATAGGTACTGAGCGCCTCTGCCCAGAGTGTTAGCAGTTAACTTTTTGTTGTTCACATATAACAGTTTTACCTCCGATTTTCTATGTTTAAATACTCCAGGCCACAAGGTGGCAGTAGCTTGTTGGGCTTGTGCCTGCTGTAGCTAATGTAAGCTAACTGGCAAGCTGCGCTAATGTTGTTTCTAGATGGAATTTGTAATAAGCTCTTGTTGATACTAACCAGTTGGCCACAGCTAGATAACTAGCATAGCTAGCAAAATTTGAATTATATCACAATGGATTTATTTTTGAATGAAGCAGCTGTCTGTTAGCTGTTGAGTCGGTGGAGTAGCTAGTTAGTAGCCATGGTGTGCTAACATTAGCTAGCCAGCTAACTGGCACTGACAGTATGGGCTAAAGGGAATTAAATGATTTCTTCATGATCTTGCTAGATAGCTAGCTTGATAAAGCAGTGTTATGTGCTTTGTGCTTCTTACATCCCATTCTTTTCATATGAAGTGTTTGTGACTGCCTGGCCCAGTCAATAAGCTAACGACAGCTAGTGATACTTCCGGCGCCGACAGAGATGGCCGTCTCGCTTCGCGTTCCTAGGAAACTATGCAGTTTTTTTTTTTTTACGTGTTATTTCTTACATTGGTACCCCAGGTCATCTTAGGTTTCATTACATACAGTCGAGAAGAACTACTGAATATAAGAGCAGCGTCAACTCACCATCAGTACGACCAAGAATATGACTTTCGCAAAGCGGATCCTGTGTTCTGCCTTTCACTCAGGACAACGGAATGGATTCCAGCCGGCGACCCAAAAAAATGACTTCGTAAAAGGGGGAAACGAAGCGGTTTCTGGTCAGACTCCGGAGACAGGCACATCGTGCACCACTCCCTAGCATTATTCTCACCAATGTCCAGTCTCTTGACAACAAGGTTGATGAAATCCGAGCAAGGGTAACATTCCAGAGGGACATCAGAGACTGTAACGTTCTTTGCTTCACGGAAACATGGCTCACTGGAGAGATGCTATCAGAGTCGGTGCAGCCAGCTGGTTTCTCCACGCATCGCGCCGAAAGAAACAAACATCTTTCTGGTAAGAAGAGGCGCGGGGGCGTATGCTTCATGGTTAACAAGACGTGGTGTGGCCACAACAACATACAGGAACTCAAGTCCTTCTGTTCACCTGATTTAGAATTCCTCACAATCAAATGTCGACTGCATTATCTACCAAGGGAATTCTCTTTGATTATAATCACAGCCGTATATATTCCCCCCCAAGCAGACACATCGATGGCTCTGAACAAACTTTATTTGACTCTTTGCAAACTGGAATCCTTATATCCTATCATTGTAGCTGGGGAACAAGGCTAATCTGAAAACAAGACTCCCTAAATTGTATCAGCATATCGATTGCGCAACCAGGGCTGGAAAAACCTTGGATCATTGCTATTCTAACTTCCGCGACGCATATAAGGCCCTGCCCCGCTCTCCTTTCGGAAAAGCTGACCACGACTCCATTTTGTTGATCCCTGACTACAGACAGAAACTAAAACAAGAAGCTCCCCCGCTGAGGTCTGTTCAACGCTGGTCCGACCAATCTGATTCCACACTCCAAGACTGCTTCCATCACGTGGACTGGGATATGTTTCGTATTGCATCAAACAACAACATTGACGAATACGCTGATTCGGTGAGCGAGTTCATTAGAACGTGCGTTGAAGATGTCGTTCCCATAGCAACGATTAAAACATTCCCAAACCAGAAACCGTGGATTGATGGCAGCATTCGCGTGAAACTGAAAGCGCGAACCACTGCTTTTAATCAGGGCAAGGTGACCGGAAACATGACCGAATACAAACAGTAGCTATTCCCTCCGCAAGGCAATCAAACAAGCTAAGCGTCAGTATAGAGACAAAGTAGAATCTCAATTCAACGGCTCAGACACAAGAGGTATGTGGCAGGGTCTACAGTCAATCACGGATTACAAAAAGAAAACCAGCCCCGTCACGGACCAGGATGTCTTGCTCCCAGGCAGACTAAATAACTTTTTTTCCCGCTTTGAGGACAATACAGTGCCACTGACACGGCCCGCAACCAAAACATGCGGACTCTCCTTCACTGCAGCCGACGTGAGGAAAACATTTAAACGTGTCAACCCTCGCAAGGCTGCAGGCCCAGACGGCATCCCCAGCCGCGCCCTCAGAGCATGCGCAGACCAGCTGGCTGGTGTGTTTACGGACATATTCAATCAATCCCTATCCCAGTCTGTTGTTCCCACATGCTTCAAGAGGGCCACCATTGTTCCTGTTCCCAAGAAAGCTAAGGTAACTGAGCTAAACGACTACCGCCCCGTAGCACTCACTTCCGTCATCATGAAGTGCTTTGAGAGACTAGTCAAGGACCATATCACCTCCACCCTACCTGACACCCTAGACCCACTCCAATTTGCTTACCGCCCAAATAGGTCCACAGACGATGCAATCTCAACCACACTGCACACTGCCCTAACCCATCTGGACAAGAGGAATACCTATGTGAGAATGCTGTTCATCGACTACAGCTCGGCATTTAACACCATAGTCCCCTCCAAGCTCATCATCAAGCTCGAGACCCTGGGTCTCGACCCCGCCCTGTGCAACTGGGTACTGGACTTCCTGACGGGACGCCCCCAGGTGGTGAGGGTAGGCAACAACATCTCCACCCCGCTGATCCTCAACACTGGGGCCCCACAAGGGTGCATTCTGAGCCCTCTCCTGTACTCCCTGTTCACCCACGACTGCGTGGCCACGCACGCCTCCAACTCAATCATCAAGTTTGCGGACGACACAACAGTGGTAGGCTTGATTACCAACAACGACGAGACGGCCTACAGGGAGGAGGTGAGGGCCCTCGGAGTGTGGTGTCAGGAAAATAACCTCACACTCAACGTCAACAAAACTAAGGAGATGATTGTGGACTTCAGGAAACAGCAGAGGGAACACCCCCCCCCCTATCCACATCGATGGAACAGTAGTGGAGAGGGTAGTAAGTTTTAAGTTCCTCGGCGTACACATCACAGACAAACTGAATTGGTCCACCCACACAGACAGCATCGTGAAGAAGGCGCAGCAGCGCCTCTTCAACCTCAAGAGGCTGAAGAAATTCGGCTTGTCACCAAAAGCACTCACAAACTTCTACAGATGCACAATCGAGAGCATCCTGTCGGGCTGTATCACCGCCTGGTACGGCAACTGCTCCGCCCACAACCGTAAGGCTCTCCAGAGGGTAGTGAGGTCTGCACAACGCATCACCGGGGGCAAACTACCTGCCCTCCAGGACACCTACACCACCCGATGTCACAGAAAGGCCATAAAGGTCATCAAGGACAACAACCACCCGAGCCACTGCCTGTTCACCCCGCTATCATCCAGAAGGCGAGGTCAGTACAGGTGCATCAAAGCTGGGACCGAGAGACTGAAAAACAGCTTCTATCTCAAGGCCATCAGACTGTTAAACAGCCACCACTAACATTGAGTGGCTGCTGCCAACACACTGACTCATCTCCAGCCACTTTAATAATGGGAATTGATGGGAAATGATGTAAAATATATCACTAGCCACTTTAAACAATGCTACCTAATATAATGTTTACATACCCTACATTATTCATCTCATATGTATACGTATATACTGTACTCTATATCATCTACTGCATCTTTATGTAATACATGTATCACTAGCCACTTTAACTATGCCACTTTGTTTACATACTCATCTCATATGTATATACTGTACTCAATACCATCTACTGTATCTTGCCTATGCCGCTCTGTACCATCACTCATTCATATATCTTTATGTACATATTCTTTATCCCCTTACACTTGTGTCTATAAGGTAGTAGTTTTGGAATTGTTAGCTAGATTACTTGTTGGTTATTACTGCATTGTCAGAACTAGAAGCACAAGCATTTCGCTACACTCACATTAACATCTGCTATCCATGTGTATGTGACAAATACAATTTGATTTGATTTAATGAGCGGATGCAGATGATCAAACTGAACCGAACAAAAATCTTTCAAGCACAAAACTCCTTAGCTTGTTGTAAAAAAAATCTAATTTAAAGACTTTCTCTAGAAAAAAATATGTATTATGCAGATTTATTGTTTTAGTTAAAACAATTCTGATTAAATGGAGTTGATTACACTGGGAAAAGTGCCCTCCCTTTGATCTTTTTCTTGTCACTTCTGTTTACTCCCCCAGGTCCGGAGGTGTGCTATTTTCACAGCTGTTATTTTTGCTATTTTCACGCTGTCGTTCACGCTGCTCGTTCTCACTGCTGTTTGACTGCTTGTTTCTACAGCACCAACTTGTGAGTTGGTCATCTCCCCTTCGTATAGTGTATTTGCAGCCAGGATATGTACAGTGAGCAAGTCCTCCGCCTTCTCTCTGTTAGCTTTTTTTTTAAAACAACAAATATATATATACTGTATATATATTTCACCATTATTTAAAAAGGTAGGCTAGTTGAGAACAAGTTCTCATTTGCAACTGCGACCTTGCGAAGATAAAGCAAAGCAGTTCGACACATACAACACAGAGTTACACATGGAATATACAATCAATAATACAGTTGAAAAAGTCTATATACAGCATGTGCAAATAAGGGAGGTAAGGCAATAAATAGGCCATGGTGGCGAAGTAATTACAATATAGCAATTAAACACTTGAATGGTAGAATGTGCAGAAGATGAATGTGCAAGTAGAGATACTGGGGTGCAAAGGAGCAAGAAAAATAAATAAATACAGTATGGGGATGAGGTAGTTGGATGGGCTATTTACAGATGGGCTATGTACAGGTGCAGTGATCTGTGAGCTGCTCTGACAGCTGCTGCTTAAAGCTAGTGAGGGAGATACGAGTCTCCAGCTTAAGTGATTTTTGCAGTTCATTCCAGTCATTGGCAGCAGAGAACTGGAAGGAGAGGCGGCCAAAGGAAGAATTGGCTTTGGGGGTGACCAGTGAGATATACCTGCTGGAGTGCGTGCTACAGGTGGGTGCTGCTATGGTGACCAGTGAGCTGAGATAAGGCGGGGCTTTACCTTGCAGAGACTTATAGATGACCTAGAGCCAGTGGGTTTGGCGACGAGTATGAAGCGAGGGCCAGCCAACGAGAGCGTACAGGCCGCAGTGGTGTGTAGTATATGGGGCTTTGGTGACAAAACGGATGGCACTGTGATAGACTGCATCCAATTTGTTGAGTAGAGTGTTGGAGGCTATTTTGTAAATGACATCGCCAACGTCGAGGATAGGTAGGATGGTCCGTTTTACGAGGATATGTTTGGCAGCATGGGTGAAGGATGCTTTGTTGCGAAATAGGAAGCCGATTCTAGAATTTATTTTGGATTGGAGATGTTTAATGTGAGTCTGGAAGGAGAGTTTACAGTCTAACCAGGCACCTAGGCATTTGTAGTTGTCCACATATTCTAAGTCAGAACCGTCCAGAGTAGTGATGCTGGACGGGTGGGTATGTGTGGGCAGCGATCGGTTGAAGAGCATGCAATTAGTTTTACTTGCATTTAAGAGCAGTTGGAGGCCACGGAAGGAGAGTTGTATGGCATTGAAGCTCGTTTGGAGGTTAGTTAACACATTGTCCAAAGAAGGGCCAGAGGTATACAGAATGGTGTCATCTGCGTAGAGGTGGATCAAAGAATCACCAGCAGCAAGAGCGACATCATTGATGTATACAGAGAAGAGAGTCGTCCCGGGAATTGAACCCTGTGGCACACCCATAGAGACTGCCAGAGGTCCGGACAACAGGCCCTTCGATTTTACACACTGAACTCTATCAGAGAAATAGTTGGTGAACCAGGTGAGGCAATCATTTGAGAAACCAAGGCTGTTGAGTCTGCCAATAAGAATTTTGTGATTGACAGAGTTGAAAGCCTTGGCCAGGTGGATGAATTCGGCTGCACGGTAATGTCTCTATTATCAAAGGAGGTTATGATATCGTTTAGGACCTTGAGCTCAAATGTTTTTGAGTTAATAAATAGTACAGGAGTTAAAGTCAAATAAAACATTGTATGGACTCACTCTGTGTACAGTAATAGTGTTTAATATGATTGTGTTTACAATGATCTGTAAGGTCCCTCAGTTGAGCAGTGAATTTCAAACCCAAATCCAACAACAAAGACCAGGGAGGTTTTCCAATGCCTCGCAAAGAAGGGGACCTATTGGTAGATGGGTAAAAAAAACAGACATTGAATATCCCTTTGAGCAAAATTAAGTTACTAATTACACTTTGGATGGTGATTCAATACAACCAGTCACTACAAATATACAGGTGTTCTTCCTAAATCAATTGCTGGCTAGGAAGGAAACTGCTCAGGGATTTCCCCTTGAGACCAATGGTGACTTTAAAACAGTTACAGAGATTAATGGCTATGATAGAAGAAAACTGAGGATGCATCAACAACATTGTAGTTACTCCACAATACTAAGCTAATTGACAGAGTGAAAAGAAGGAAGCCTTTACAGAAAAAAAATATTCCTTAAAATGCATCCTGTCTACAACAAGAGACTAAAGTAATACTGCAAAAAATGTGTCCAAGCAATGAACTTTTTGTCCTGAGTACAAAGTGTTATGTTTGGGGCAAAATCCATATTTTCAAGCATAGAGGTAGCTGCATCATGTTATGGGTATGCTTGTAGTCGTTAAGAGTTACAGTTTTTTTTCTACTTTAAAATCAGCAGTGATCAACAAGCAATTTGACAGACCTAGAAGAATTTAGAAAATAATAATGGGCAAATGTTGCACAATCCAGGTGTGGAAAGCTCTTACACACTTATCCAGAAAGACTCACAGCTTTAATCGCTGCCAAAGGTGCTTCTACAAACTATTCACTCAGGGGTGTGAATACTTGTGGTATTTCCCTTGACCAAAAAATTGCAATAAATTATTTAAACATGTTCTCACTTTGTCATTATGGGGTATTGTGTGTACATGGGTGAGATTAAAAAAAATATCAATTTGGAGTTCAGGCTGTAACATAAGAACATTTGGAATAAGTCAAGGAGTATGAATACTTTCTGAAGGCACATACAGTATTTGTTTGTAGTAATTCTTATGTTGAAGATGGTCTTTGGTGTGTAATGAGGAGCAACCAGACGCTGCACTTGACACATTTATGAAATGTCTTATTCCATTTACTTATAAGCAAATGACTGGAAAGAACTGTTAAATCCTCTTGGATTGATGATAAATTGAAAAATTGTGTTGGTTGAGAGGGATGAGGCAAAAGGAATGGCAAATAAGTATTCACAGCCGATTGGCAACGTACTGTAAGATTATCAAATTTAGGCATGACTTGCCAACAACAAATTCTGAACCTACACATCCATGCATATCTCACCAAATTATGAAAGACAATAAACTTTGGGAAAAAATTGTGTTTGACCAGATACAATGCTTTTTCAAAGTAAACGGATGACAGAGAACAGATTTTCATCACGTTTATATGCAGGGTAGCCTAGTGGTTAGAGTATTGGACTAGTAACCGAAAAGTTCAAAAGTTCAAATCCCCGAGCTGACAAGGTACAAATCTGTTGTTCTGCCCCTCAACAGGCAGTTAACCCACTGTTCCTAGGCCGTCATTGAAAATAAGAATTTGTTCTTAACTGACTTGCCTACTTAAATAAAGGTAAAAAATAAATAAATAGGGATGGACATTAAACATATATGGCACTTACACAAATGACTGATTATTGGCTGAGAGAAATTTATAATAAAAATATTTTGGGAGCTGTTTTGTTAGACTTCAGTGCAGCTTTTGACATTATTGATCATAATCTGCTGCTGTTAAAATGCATGTATTATGGCTTTACATCCCCTGCTACATTGTGGATTGAGAGTAACCTGTCTAATATAACAGAGGGTGTTCTTTAATGGAAGCCCCTCCAACATAATCCAGGTAGAATCAGGCATTCCCCAGGGCAGCTGTCTATGCCTCATACTTTTTTCAATTTTTACTAATGACCTGCTTCTGACTCTGAGTAAAGCCTGTGTGTCTATGTATGCAGATGACTCAACACTATACACATCAGCTACCACAGCAAGTGAAATCACTGCAACACTTAACAAAGAACTGCAGTCAGTTTCAGAATGGGTGGCAAGAAATAAGTGAGTCCTAAATATTAAAACAATTAAACGCATTGTATTTGGATCCAATCATTCACTTAAACCTCAACTAAATAGTGTAATGAATAATGTGGAAATTGAGCACGTTGAGGAAACTAAACTGCTTGGAGTAACCCTTGATTGTAAACTGTCATGGTCAAAACATTGATGCAGTAGTAGCTAAAATGGAGAGAAGTCTGTCCATAATAAAGCACTGCTCTGCTTTCTTAACATCGCTATCAACCAACAAGGCAGGTCCTAAGGCCCTAGTTTTGTTGCACCTGGATTACTGTCCAGTCATGTGGTCAGGGGACAGAATAGGACAGCACGGCTGGCCCTTAAATGTACATGGAGAGCTAACGTTAATAATATGCATGTCAATCGCTCCTTGCTCAAAGTAGAGGAGAGATTGACTTCATCACTACTTGTATTTGTGACAAGTATTGACATGTTTAATGCACCGAGCTGTCTGTTTAAACTAGCACACAACTCCGACACCTATGCATACCCCACAAGACATGCCACCAGAGGTCTCTTTTACAGTCCCCAAATCCAGAATAGACTATGGGATGCGCACAGTACTTCACAGAGCCATGACTACATGGAACTCTAGTCCACATCAAGTAACTCATGCCAGCAGTAAAATCAGATAAAAGCATAGATAAAAATGCACCTTATGGAATAGCGGTGACTGTGAAGATACACATTAAAGGCACAGACACACACATACATACGCACATGATAACATACACATAGAATAACAATAACTAACAAACTTACGTACTTGACAGTGTTCCATAGACATGACTACATTTTAGCAGCCCAAAAAAATCACACTTCCAGGTGAACTGTAATATCAATACCATTTTAAAGCACAATTTCTCAGCTTTCCAGCAAAATCAATGACGTGATCTTCATACTGCCCGTCTCTGCATGATTGAAGAAGGTAACTATGCTCCGCCTGGTCTTTTTGCGGAGGCGGTGCCACCTCTGGTGGAAGGACGCTGTATGGCACAATGTGTTGCATAATGCATGCTCTACGATATGTTGTGATACGTCACAGTGTATTGTACAGTGTCAGAGAGGTCAGGTTTTTAAACTTTTCTAGAATACTATTGGTCTATTACCATGTCAATCAACACTTGAATAGAAACGTAATATACACCCCGGATTTGATGCTAACACAGTTGCAATAGTCCCATTAGTTTTCATCGCAGCCTAGCGTACCGCAGCCTAATGCCACGGTACGCAAAATCTGTACGGAAGCCAGCCACACCAATGTGTCAGAGGCAACACCGTACACCTGGCAACCGTGTCAGCATGCATGTGCCCGACCCACCATAGGAGTCGCTAGAGCGCGATGGGACAAGGACATCCCTGCCGGCCAAACCCTCCCCTAACCCGGACGACGCTGGGTCAATTGTGCGCCGCCCATGGGTCTTCCGGTCGCGGCCGGCTTCGACAGAGCCTGGACTCGAACCCTTAGACGACTGTGCCTTAGACCACTGCACTACTCGGGAGGCCCTGTGAAATGTAATGTAACATTTTTTATTGTATATAACTGCCGTAATTTAGCTGGACCCCAGGAATAGTGCTAATAGCGATCCATAATAAATACAAAATATGTGGAGGTCTGTGCTCTCTGATAGGCTCAAAGTCAAGTTCTTGGCCTCTGACGAGCATTGCAATTCTACATGTAGAAAATGTCAGGTTCGTCGGTACCTGGTCGGTTTATGGGACATTTTTTGTTCTTGCATGAGAAGGAACGGCCTTCTACTGTAATAGGTACCTATAGGCAGTCAGATTTCTTTGTGTGTCTGCACCATAACAGGATAGTTATTTTGGCATTGAGAATATCCTGTCCAAAACCAGTCATTAGTGGATTGTGTGTGTGTAATGTGCACGCTCCACAGCCATCCTCTGTGGAGGAGGTGGTTGTTGGGCTGGGAGTGTGAGTGTGTTTGTGATAACAGAGCAGAGCACGGGGATGGGTGTAGTGTGTAATGTGCACGCTCCACAGCCATCCTCTGTGGAGGAGGTGGTTGTTGGGCTGGGAGTGTGAGTGTGTTTGTGATAACAGAGCAGAGCACGGGGGTGGGTGTAGTGTGTAATGTGGCAGCCTGTCATTGTGATAAGGTATTTGAGTAGGAGGAGCAGGACAGGAGCTTCTGTTGTAAGACAGGTGTGGTATGATTCAGTTGGGCCTTGCCTAACACTGTTGTCTTGCCCTGAGAGGAGAGGGGGAGGAGAGAGAGGGAGAGAGCGTGACTGGCTGAGTCAAGGTTTCACCTTTCTTAGTGCAGTATCACTCTGCTCCCACTCCCCTTCGGTGTCCCCCTCACCACGCACACATACACAGCAGGTACTAACTTCCTTGTCTACACTGTCTTGCTGTTAGGCCAATGACAGCATGAAGGTGTTTCTTTGTTCTTGATCTCCCCAACAGAAAGAATGAGTGTGAACAGCTTTTCCCCACCCAGGAGTAGTGTCATTAGTGCATAGTGGGTAACATGAGTCACCTGTCTTTACCTGTGTGTGGACACACCCTGCTGTTTAAGTTACTGAGAGGGAAGCAGTTCCTCTGGAGAGAGCAATCACAAATGGAAAAAGGAGGGGTGAATGGAAAGACTCACCCGTTTCTGTTTGTTTGTCTTTATGTGTTTGCTCTAGAGTCTTTGTGTTGTTGAGAGTTGTTATTTGTCAATAGGCTACGCACAAGTACTTATGTTTGCTTCTGACAGGGCTTGATTTCAACTGAATTAGGTCATTTTGCGTACCGGTACTTTTTACATTTATGTGCAGGAGCTCCACAATACTTTTAAGCTAATATTCTATAAGAGGAACAGGAGCTCAAGCAGTAGAACATTTGAGGTGCCGGTGAGCTCCTGCCCAGGTCGAGCACTGGCTTCTGAGTGTGTGTGCGTGTCTGCATGCTTGGGTTAGGGCTGTTCTCACTGTGCTGCAAGAAAACTATGTCAAAGGACAGACGATTTAGCACTGGAGAACATGACATCACCCTCAGAGACAGGAAACCAGTGTGGAGAGAAAGTGAGTGAGAGAATTATTGTTCTCTTTTTTTTCCAACATTAAAGAAGGCCTTTCAATGAAAAAATATTATTGTCACGTGTGTGTGTGTGTGTGTGATAGAGGGACTTACAGCAAAAAGGAAAACATTTCCTAAAAAATGTAATACCTTCAAAAGAACAGTTGAGAGTGAGTCATAGCAGGCTAGGGCTTCAGAACAGACAGACAGATAGAGGCCTGTTGGGAGAGAGGGTTGAGGAGCAGGAGGACAGACAGGGGGGTGGGTGGTATGTGTGGGGGAAATCTTTTGGCATAGTAGAGGGAATTAGATTTAGAATAGGATAAGATGGACCAGTGGGGATGTAGTTGGGTAAGTGCTTGCTAAACAGGCTATATGACTGTTGGTTAGCCTAACTACAGGGTATCAATGGGAAGCTGTAAGTTAGTGGGATGGGTGGCGATACTGTGTGGGTCCACGTACTTGCGTGCATGTGTTGTAACGGGGTTATCTTTTGGCAGGAGTGGGCTGGTTGGCTGCTGGTAGAGGAAACCCTGGGGGAGGGTTTAATAGGATGTTTGCTACACATATAGAAACATGCTGGTTCCTTGGGAAAGGCTGTTTGGCTGTTTCACACACAATCCCTCTAGGGATGCACGATATATTGGTGAGCATATCGGAATCGGCCGATATTAGCTAAAAATGCCAACATCGACATCTTTGATGTCTAGTTTAACGCCGATGTGCAAAACCGATGTCAAAGCTGACGTGCATATCTATATAATAAGTAGATGACGTAATGACGCCACAAAAAATACAGCGCTACACAGAACAAAAGCAGGAAAATACTAAGCGCACAATTCCAACAACTAAACAAGTTCAAGTTGAGCAGTCATTTGAAAGAGTAAGAAAATTTCAGCGAGACAACTGAAAGGCGAAATCCATTAACGCCAACATAACGGAATTCATTGCCTTTGACAATCAACCGTGCTCTGTCTGGATGATGTTGGCTTTCACCGACTGGTCGAGCCCCAGGACACACAATTTTTTCAGATATTTTTCAGATGTTGCCCTACTGGAGTTGACATTTGGACCGGCAATATCAGCCCCATGAGCATTATGAGTCACAGCACAGTGGGTCGACAAGGATTTCCTACTGAGGAAAGCCATATTGCATGCTCAAGAATGTGCTGGTTCTCATACTGCTGCTGCCATTTCAATGGCATTTGAGTATTCATGTTTCCAAGCTTCAAACATGTTCTCCTAGAACAACACTTTATTCAAAGTGCCCACTATTATTTACAGTACCAGTCAAAAGTTTGGACACACCTACTCATTCCAGGGTTTTGTTTTATTTGAGCAATTTTCTACATTGTAGAATAATAGTGAAGACATCAAAACTATGAAATAACATATTGAATCATGCAGTAATGAAAAAGTGTTAAACAAATCAAAATATATTTTAGATTTTAGATTCTTCAAAGGAGCGTCCCTTTGCCTTGATGTTTCGCACACTCTTTGCATTCTCTCAACCAGCTTCATGAGGTAGTTACCTGGAATGCATTTCAATTAACAGGTGTGCCTTGTGACTATCATTAATGTGATGACATGCTATTTATCAAATAATTACCTAACGTTTAATTATTAGCCGGTTTTAAATTAATCATGTAACAATTAAATCATTAGGAATCTGGGGCACCATGGGAAAAGTTTGTTTAATGAGTTACCGTTTCCAGAATAACCTCAAGAATATTTGAGAATATATCGATATCGTACTAGTCATCAACCGATCATTTCCTCATATCAGTCTCATTCTGAATGTTGTTGACCTCAAATCTGCACGAACCCTAGCCTAAGTGATAAATTGGCGATACACAAATTGGCTTAATTATTTATTTACTAACTAAATAATCACACATAAATACATAAACACACAAGGTAAAGTCCCTAGTGGACTAACAAAAACATGACCGTTTGGTTACACAATGGGAAGGGAGGGGCATGTAAGGAGAAGGAGAGACAGTGAATTTATCGTACATACATGTAAAAGCTATGCTCATGGGAATATGAATACTTTGCACATGAACTTTAC
Organism: Oncorhynchus kisutch; assembly: GCF_002021735.2. Taxonomy (NCBI): domain Eukaryota; kingdom Metazoa; phylum Chordata; class Actinopteri; order Salmoniformes; family Salmonidae; genus Oncorhynchus; species Oncorhynchus kisutch. The sequence continues at coordinate 36,497,322 of NC_034174.2, forward strand.
GCGTTGTCTTTCTCTGTCATCTTTCTCTGTCATCTCTCTGTTGAACTTGATGTTCTATGGGAAGTTATCAAGGGGTGTAAGACTCTGGTTTGTCATCCAGATGTCACAAAGTCCTTTGTGGTTGGATGCTTCTTTGTCTCGGAGTGTTTGTTAGATTGGATAGTCCAGAGGTGTACCACGCAGTGATCAGATGGACTTGTTCTTTCCTCTGTTCATTAAACTGGATCCTTCAAATGTTACACACCGTGGTCTTTGGTTAAGTTTACTAGACTACCCGTATTTAAACAGCTGCAAACGGAATGTTTCGGTGTAGCCTTTATCTTCTTCACTCGATAGTTTCAGAGGGTCTTACCATTTTCCGGTCTGGTAGTTCCGCTAGCGGAACCCCCGCAACAGCAAGTGAAAGTGCAGGGCGCCAAATTCAAAACGACAACAATCTCATAATTAATATTCCTCAAGCATACAAGTATTTCACACCATTTTAAAGATAAAATTCTCGTTAATCCAACCACATTGTCTGATTTCAAAAAGGATTTACAGCGAAAGCACCACAAACGATTGTTAGGTCACCACCAAGCCACAGAAAAATAGTCATTTTTTTCCAGCCAAAGAGAGGAGTCACAAAAAGCAGAAATGGAGATAAAATTAATCACTAACCTTTGATGATCTTCATCAGATGACACTCATAGGACTTCATGTTACACAATACATGTATGTTTTGTTTGATAAAGTTCATATTTATATAAAGAATCTGAGTTTACATTGACGCGTTACGTTCAGTAGTTCTAAAACATGCGGTGATATTGCAGAGAGCCACATAAACATTGATAAAGATACGGCTATTATACATGGAACTTTAATGCAACCGCTGTGTCAGATTTCCAAAAAACTTTACGTAGAAAGCAAACCATGCAATAATCTGAGTACAGACTTTAGACAACAAAGCAGCCAAAAAGATACCTGCCATATTGGGTCGTCAACATTACTCAGAAATAGCATTTAAAATATTCACTTACCTTTGATGATCTTCATTAGAATGCACTCCCAGGAATCCCAGTTCCACCATAAATGTTTGATTTATTCGATAATGTCCATCAGTTATGTCCAAATATCTTCTTTTGTTAGGGTGTTTGGTAAACAAATCCAAAAGCGCGTTCAGGTCACGCCGAACGTCGGACGAAAAGTTGAAAAAGTTCCGTCACAGCCCGTAGAAACATGCCAACCTAAGTATGGAATCAATCTTTAGGATGTTTTTAACATAAAACTTAATTAATGTTCCAACCCGGACAATTCCTTTGTCTGTACAAATGAAGTGGAACGTAGCTACCTTTCACGCGAGAGCGCCAGACTGAGGCTGTGGCACTCTTGCCAGACCACTCACTCAAGAGCCCTTATGAGCCCTCCTTTAAAGTAGACTCCTCAAAACAGGTTCTAAATACTGTTGACATCTAGTGGAAGCCTTGGGAAGTGAAACATAACTAATATCACCCTGTATCTTCAATGGGGGCTGAGTTGAAAAACTACAAACCTCAGATGTCCCACTTCCTGGTTTAATTTTTTCTCAGCTTTTTGCCTGCCATGTGAGTTCTGTTATACTCAGACATCATTCAAACAGTTTTAGAAACTTCAGAGTGTTTTCTATCCAATACCAATAATAATATACATACATTAGCATCTGGGACAGAGTAGGAGGCAGTTCACTCTGGGCATGCAATTAATCCAAAAGTGAAAATGCTGCCCCCTATCCCAAAAAGGTTAAACCATTTGTGGACTGGTCCTCATGTTCTCTGGTCTGATATGTTAATTCTTCAGCAAGTCCTTTTAAACACATGTTGGTGGGCAGTTCCATCACAATGTCTGTGCCCACTTGGGCGTGGTTACCGACTGAGCAAAAGTCTATATCTCATTTAGAGGGATAAAGTCACATTTATCTTTTCAAAATTATTCTTATGTGTAATAATTTATTTCGTACAACATTTAGATGCAAACCTGATAAGTGTAAAGTGTACACCCTCAGAGATACAGTTATTTAGTTATACCATCCACTTCTCTAGGGTAGGGGGCAGCATTCGGAATTTTGGATGAAAAGCATGCCCAAATTAAATGGCCTGCTACTCGAGCCCAGAAGATATGATATGCATATAACTGGTAGATTTGGATAGAAAACACTCTAAATTTTCCAAAACTGTTAAGATAGTGTCTGTGAGTATAAGAGAACTGATTTAGCAGGGGGAAAACCTGAGAAAAATCCATTCAGGAAGTTGTTTTTATTTTGGTTTTGTAGTTTTCTATTCAATGCCATTACAGTATCCATTGACTTAGGACTCCATTTGCAGTTCCTATGCCTTCCACTAGATGTCAACAGTCTTTAGAAATCGTTTCAGGCTTGTATTCTTATAAATGAGGGAGTAAGACCAGTCTGAACGAGTGGACCCTACTGTGTCGCAGAGCTTTTTCATGCACATTTCTTGTTTACCTTTTATATTGATGACGTTATTGTCCGGTTGAAATATTATAGATCATTTAGGCTAAAAAACAACCTGAGGATTGAATATAAACATCGTTTGACATGTTTCTATGAACTTTACGGATACAATTTGGATTTTTTTGTCTGATAGTTTTGACTGCGTTTGAGCCTGTGGATTACTGAAGACAACGTGCTAACAAAACGGAGGTTTTTGGATATAAAGAGACTTCATCGAACAAAAGGAACATTTATTGAGTAAATAAATGTCTTCTGATTGCCACCATATGAAGATCATCAAAGGTAAGGGATTAATTTTATCTCTATTTCTGAGTTTTGTAACCCTTCTCCTTGGCTGGTTACGGTTTGTAATAATTTGTCAACTGGGCTATGTTCTGGGCTAGGTATGTTCTGGACTAGGTATGTTCTGGACTAGGTATGCTTTCGCCGAAAAGCATTTTATAAATATGACACTGAGGTTTAAAGATTAACTTATTGTTAAACCAACCAATGAATTTTTATAATGAGCATTTCTGTATTTGAATTGGGCGCTCTACAATCTCACTGGATGTTGGCCAGACGGGACACTAGCATCCTACGTACCCTAGAGAGGTTAATGACATCACAAAATAATACATATTTGACAGGATTGTTCTTTAAATACCCCCCGAGCATTCCAAACGTTTGGATTTCAAAACTAATGTTCCAACGTCCAATCTTTTGTTAGAGTTTTTAGCAATAGTTCATTTGAGGAATTTCTTTCCTTAATGCGTTTGAGCCAATCAGTTGTGTTTTGACACTGTAGGGGTGGTATACAGAAAATAGCCCTATTTGGCCATAATATGGACTTGGTCTTTTGCAATAACAGCTCAAATAAACAAAGAAAAACGACAGTCCATCATTACTTTAAGAGATGAAGGTCAGTCAATGCGGAAAATTGTGCAGTCGCAAAAACCATCAAGCCCAAAGATGAAACTGGCTCTCATGAGTAACCGCCACAGGAAAGGAAGACCCAGAGGTACCTCTGCTGCAGAGGATATGTTCATTAGAGTTACCAGCCTCAGAAATTGCAGCCCAAATAAATGCTTCACAGAGTTCAAGTAACAGACACATCTCAACATCATCTGTTCAGGGAAGACTGCGTGAATCAGGCCTTCGTGGTCGAATTGCTACAAAGAAACCACTACTATAGGACACCAATAATAAGAAGAGACTTGCTTGGAACAAGAAACACAAGCAAAGGACATTAGACTAATGGAAATCTGTCCTTTGGTCTGATGAGTCCAAATTTGCGATTTTTGGTTTCAACTGCTGTGTTTTTGTGAGAGGCAGAGTAGGTCAACGGATGATCTCCGCATGTGTGGTTCCCACCGCAAAGCATGGAGGAGGTGTGATAGTGTGGAATACTGTGATATGATTTTTTTGGCCATATCGTCCAACCCTAACACACATGCGCTACACGTGTACCATCATCGCTGAGATGTTGCACAAAATACCAAACAGTTAGCCAACCAACCATAGCCAAATTTCAGGTAAAGAAAATCCCGTAAAAGTCATTAGGTCTTGGAACGATATGAAACATTGTAATCTTGAACGTGCTCCCTCTGATCGCATTATGGAGTGTTTCCATCAGCCTTAAATATCATGGCTGAGCACACACACTCACAGACAGAATACACATCAGTGCATGTAGGGTGCTGCAGAGGAAGAGTGGGAGGACCATATGTCATCCTGTTTCCTGGTTCCAACTCATCATCACTTCTATCATATGTCATGAACTGGCTCAAAGTTCGTAACAAAAAGGGAGACAAAGCGGAGATAAGGAATAACAAAATATATTTATTAACTGAAGTCAACTAAAAACAATTAACAATGGTGTGTGTTGTCAGTAATCAGTAGTGTAAGTGAGTGTTTGCATGTATACATGTGATAGCAAGGGGTGTTGAAAGGTGCCATAGCAAACAAACAAAATGGCCACAAAAATGCCACAACCAAACTCTATCAGTGTGTCTGCATGGAGAGAGTCTCCTCAATAAATGGGGAAGAGGTGTATTTATCCCGGGACACACCCGAGCCCAGGTGTGTCCCATTTCGCTGAAGACCCTCCCGGCTCCGCCCACCGACATCCTATTAAGGAAAACGAGAGCAAAGAGAAAGAATTCGGCAGACAGAGTGGGAAGGTCATCACACATATCAGTGAGGTTAAGCCTCTGTCTACTGTGACATGGTTTCAGGTAGACTTGCTTTAATGTCACACATTCTCCCTCTGTTTATAATTCAGTTGATGCTATTAGATTTAGTTACATTGTAAAGTTATTTTTATGGAAGCCGTAGATATCATGTTTTTTGTGTGGGGGGCAATTTTTTAAATACATTTTTTTATTTCACCTTTATTTTACCAGGTAAGCTAGTTGAGAACAAGTTCTCATTTACAACTGCGAACTGGCCAAGATAAAGCAAAGCAGTGCGACACAAACAACAACACAGAGTTACATGGAATAGACAAGCGTACAGTCAACACAATAGAAAAAAAAGAAAGTCTATATACATTGTGTGCAAATGGCATGAGGAGGTATAAATAGGCCGTAGTAGCAAACAAATGACAATTTAGCAGATTAACACTGGAGTGATAGATGAGCAGATGATTCTGAGCAGATGATGGTGTGTAAGTAGTGATACTGGTGTGCAAAAGAGCAGCAAAGTAAATAAAAACAATATGGGAATGAGGTAGGTAGATTGGGTGGGCTATTTACAGATGGACTATGTACAGCTGAAGCGATCGGTTAGCTGCTCAGATAGCTGATGTTTAAAGTTTGTGAAGGAAATGTAAGTCTCCAGCTTCAGCGATTTTTGCAATTCATTCCAGTCTCTGGCAGCAGAGAACTGGAAGGAAAGGCGGCCAAAGCATGTGTTGGCTTTGGGGATGATCAGTGAGATATACCTGCTGGAGCGCGTGCTACGGGTGGGTGTTGTTATCGTGACCAGTGAGCTGAGATAAGGCGGAGCTTTACCTAGCATAGACTTGTAGATGACCTGGAGCCAGTGGCAACGAATATGTAGCGTGAGCCAGCCGATGAGAGCATACAGGTCGCAGTGGTGGGTGGTATAAGGTGATTTGGTAACAAAACGGATGGCACTGTGATAGACTGCATCCAATTTGCTGAGTAGAGTATTGGAAGCTATTTTGTAGATGACATCGCCAAAGTCGAGGATCGGTAGGATAGTCAGTTTTACTAGGGTAAGTTTGGCGGTGTGAGTGAAGGAGGCTTTGTTGCGAAATAGAAAGCCGATTTCGATGTTTCATATGAGTCTGGAAGGAGAGTTTACAGTCTAGCCAGACACCTAGGTATTTGTAGTTGTCCACGTATTCTAGGTCAGAACCGTCCAGAGTAGTGGTGCTAGTCGGGCGGGCAAGCCACTGAAGTGTTTTAAGAGCAGCGTTTTAAGAGCAGTTGGTGGCCACTGAAGGAGTGTTGTATGGCATTGAAGCTCGTTTGGAGGTTCTTCTCCAAAGAAGGGCCAGATGTATACAGAATGGTTTTGTCTGCGTAGAGGTGGATCAGGGAATCTTCTGCAGCAAGAGCGACATCGATGATATATACAGAGAAAAGAGTTGGCCCGAGAATTGATCCCTGTGGTACTCCCATAGAGACTGCCAGAGGTCCGGACAACAGGCCCTCCGATTTGACACACTGAACTCTATCTACAAAGTAGTTGGTGAACCAAGGCTATTGAGTCTGCCAATGACAATACGGTGATTGACAGAGTCGAAAGCCTTGGCCAGGTCGATGAAGACTGCTGCACAGTACTGTCCTTTTATCGATGGTGGTTATGATATTGTTTAGTACCTTGTGTGGCTGAGGTGCACCCATGACCAGCTCGGAAACCAGATTGCACAGCAGAGAAGGTATGGCTGGATTCGAAATGGTCAGTGATTTGTTTATTAACTTCGCTTTCAAAGACGTTAGAAAGGCAGGGCAGGATCGATATAGGTCTGTAACAGTTTGGGTCTAGAGTGTCACCCCCTTTGAAGAGGGGGATGACCGCGGCAGCTTTCCAATCTTTAGGGATCTCGGACGAAATGAAAGAGAGGTTGGAACAGACTGGTAATAGGGGTTGCAACAATGGTGGCAGATAATTTTAGAAAGAGAGGGTCCAGATTGTCTAGCCCAGCTGATTTGTACTTGTCCAGGTTTTGCAGCTCTTTCAGAACATCTGCGATCTGGATTTGGGTGAAGGAGAAGCTGGGGAGACTCGGGCAAGTAGCTGCGAGGGGTGTGGAGCTGTTGGCCGGGGTTGGGGTAGCCAGGAGGAAAGCATGTGGTAGAGCGTTTTATTTTGATTGCCGATTTTCTGCATTTATCAATAGACCCATCAGTAACCTGATTTCAGATGTGTCCAGTTATACAGGCTTATTAGGGAAATCGTTCTTCTTGCAAAGCATGTAATTGTATAATTGTGTGCATGTACACGTGCTGATTGACGTCTAGACGTTTCACAAGTTTGGAGATCACAGTAGAGTACAGCACAGTAGAGTACAGCACAGTAGAGTACAGCACAGTAGAGTACAGCACAGTAGAGTACAGCACAGTAGAGTACAGCACAGTAGAGTACAGCACAGTAGAGTACAGCACAGTAGAGTACAGCACAGTAGAGTACAGCACAGTAGAGTACAGCACAGTAGAGTACAGCACAGTAGAGTACAGCACAGTAGAGTACAGCACAGTAGAGTACAGCACAGTAGAGTACAGCACAGTAGAGTACAGCACAGTAGAGTACAGCACAGTAGAGTACAGCACAGTAGAGTACAGCACAGCACAGCACAGTACAGCACAGCACAGTAGAGTACAGCACAGTAGAGTACAGCACAGCACAGTAGAGTACAGCACAGCACAGTAGAGTACAGCACAGCACAGTAGAGTACAGCACAGCACAGTAGAGTACAGCACAGCACAGTAGAGTACAGCACAGCACAGTAGAGTAGAGTAGAGTAGAGTAGAGTAGAGTAGAGCAGAGTAGAGCAGAGTAGAGCAGAGTAGAGCAGAGTAGAGCAGAGCAGAGCAGAGCAGAGCACAGTAGAGTAGAGTAGAGTAGAGTAGAGTAGAGTAGAGTAGAGTAGAGCACAGCACAGTAGAGCACAGCACAGTAGAGTAGAGCACAGCACAGTAGAGTAGAGTAGAGTAGAGCACAGCACAGTAGAGCACAGCACAGTAGAGTAGAGTAGAGTAGAGCACAGCACAGTAGAGTAGAGCACAGCACAGTAGAGTAGAGCACAGCACAGTAGAGTAGAGTAGAGTAGAGTAGAGCACAGCACAGTAGAGTAGAGCACAGCACAGTAGAGTAGAGCACAGCACAGTAGAGTAGAGCACAGCACAGTAGAGTAGAGCACAGCACAGTAGAGTAGAGCACAGCACAGTAGAGTAGAGCACAGCACAGTAGAGTAGAGCACAGCACAGTAGAGTACAGCACAGCACAGCACAGCACAGTAGAGTACAGCACAGCACAGTAGAGTACACCACAGTAGAGTACAGCACAGTAGAGTAGAGAGTGGAGTTCAGTCATGTAGAGTTCAGTACAGTAAATTATACTCTACTCTAGTGTGCCCTACTGTAATGTACTGTGGTAAACTCTACTGTAAAATACTGTACTGTATTGTACAGACCGATACTATACTTTTCTTTACTGTACAGTACTGTGCTGTACTGTCCAAACTAGGGATGCGACAAATCCCCCCCAAAATTCTTAATGTTTAAACTACCATTTTTTAAAATTGTTTTTCCGTTAAAACGATAAGAGCAATTAATATAATTCCACATGAATTCACAATGCAGCTGTGCTGCTGCATGGACTGGTTTGGGTTTCACGGTGTGTCCCTTTCAGAAGGTTAATCATTGCATAGCGCTGGGCGATGTGGTCTAAAAATCTTATCTAGTTTTTTTGGCAATTCAAAATATATTTCCAAAATACATTTTTACATTTTTTTTAAATAAATGTTCTAAATAAGCTTTGATGTACCATTAAAGGTCAAACACACTGGATTTCAAACCGTCACTAATAATTTAGTTATTTTATCAAAGTAGTTGAACCTGCTTTTCTATAATCACTGATCTGGCTTTCAAGTCTGTCTTTGAAAATTATATTTTTGTTACAAATTTTACCAGAACCATCCATAATGCACATTCACTAATAATGACTAACTTATTGAAGCAGGCATTAAAGAAAATGAACAAAAGCAATCTCTCAAGCATAAGCCCACATGCTAGCCTGCTAATCGGTCATCACTAGTTACCATACCCACAAAGTCATAAACCCTGCCTATTTCTACAATTTATTTTCTTAAAATGTTGTTTTAAACTTAATACAAACCTCAATCCTAACCTGAAGCAAACAGCTAACCTTATGCCTAACCCTAACCTTAAATAAAGACCTAAAAGCAAATATTTGTTTTCATGAATTTTGACGATATAGCCCATTTTGACTTTGTGGCTGTGGTAACTAGTGGAAACTCAGCGAATCACTACACTGAGTGTACAAAACATTAGGAACACCTGCTCTTTCCATTACATATACTGACCAGTTGAATCCAGGTGAAAGCTACTGTATGATCCCTTATTGATGTCAGCTGTTAAATACACTTCAATTCGTGTAGATGAAGGAGAGGAGACAAGCTAAAGAAGGATTCTTAAGCCTTGACATGGATTGTGTATGTGTGCCATTCAGAGGGTGAATGGGCAAGACAAAGATTGAAGTGCCTTTTGAACGTATGGTAGTAGGTGCCAGGCGTACCAGTTTGAGTGTGTCAAGAACTGCAAATTTGCTGGGTTTTTCATACTCAACAGTTTCCTGTGTGTATCAAGAATGGTCCACCAGCCAAAGGACATCCAACCTACTCGACACAACTGTGGGAAGCATTTTACTTACCATGGGCCAGAATCTCTGTGGAATGCTTTACATACTTTGTAGAGCCCATGCTCCTACGAATTGAGGCTCTTCCTAGCGCAAAAGGGGGTGCAAATTCAATATTAGGATGGTGTTCCTAATGTTTTGTACTCTGTATTTTTTAAGTTTAGTCAAATTGGATCAATTTGCTAGCTAACAAGGTAGAACAGTTTAATTGCTATGTACTCACTCTTCTGTCGATCTCCAACTGTTTGAACAGCATGCTATCCTGTCAAAATCAAATCAAATTTTATTTGTTACAAGCGCAGAATACAACAGGTGTTTTTCAGTGAAATGCTTACTTACAAGCCCTTAAAACATCTTATGGATCAGTGGGACGCTAATGTCTGCAACTTCCAGTGAAACTGCCGAGCGCCAAATTCAAATTAAATTACTGTAAATATTTACCTTTCATGAAATTACAAGTGCAATACATCAAAATAAAGCTTAACTTGTTGTTAATCCAGCTGCCGTGTCAGATTTCAAAAAGGCTTTGCGGCGAAAGCAAACCATGCGATTATCTGAGGACATCGCTCAGCACACAAAACATTACAAACAGTAACCAGCCAAGTAGATTAGTCACGAAAGTCAGAAATAGCAATACAATTAATCACTTACCTTTGATCTTCGTATGGTTGCACTCACAAGACTCCCAGTTACACAATAAATGTGGGTTTTGTTCGATAAAGTCCCTCTTTATATCCAAAAACCTCAATTTTGTTGGCGCGTTTTGTTCAGTAATCCAATGGCTCAAATGCAGTCACAAGAGGCAGACGAAAATTCCAAATAGTATCCGTAAAGTTAGTAGAAACATGTCAGATGGTGTTTATAATCAATCCTCAGGTTGTTTTTAGCCTAAATAATCGATAATATTTCAACCGGACAATAGCGTCGTCAATATTAAAGAAAACAAGAAAGGCGGGCTCTCGGGATTGCGCACTTAACAGGTTGGGGATTTTCCACTGGTCTCTCATTGAAACTGCTCATTCTCCCTCATTTTTCAGAATAAAGGCCCTAAAAAATGTCTAAAGACTGGTCACATCTAGTGGAAGCCATAGGGAACAGAATATGGGTCCTATCCCTTTAAATGGTGGATAGGCTTTCAATGGAAAAACACCCATTTCAAAATAATAGCACTTCCTGGATGGATTTCCCTCAGGTTTTCACCTGCCATTTCAGTTCTGTTATCCTCACAGACATTATTTTAACAGTTTTGGAAACTTTAGAGTTTCTTGGACCTAGACTTGGCGCCCTGGTACCGTTTGCCATGCGGTAGCAGAGAGAACAGTATGATTTGGGTGGCTGGAGTCTTTTACAATTTTAAGGGCCTTCCTCTGACACCGCCTGGTATAGAGGTCCTGGATGGTTGGAAGCTTGGCCCCAGTGATGTACTGGGCCGTACGCACGATCCTCTGTAGTACCTTGCGGTCGGAGGCCGAGCAGTTGCCATACCAGGCAGTGCACTTTGTTCAGATGTTGAAATGATGGGGCCTACCTTATTTCTCAGAATGAGAATGAGTTGCCAATTCCTTATATAATTGTGTTTTATGCTTACTGCAAATTTATAAAACACAGACTACACAACAAGTATAACCGTCTTTGGCTAAAATGCTGCTAGCGGTATGTGGTACGCAATGTTGCGCACGACAAACTGAGCATTCATCCAGAATCAATGTTCATTGATACTCCTGTTTTAGTAGTGTCTACTCTGCACGCTATTTGACTAGTTGAGACATAAGAAGGTTAACTTCTCCTCTATTACAGTAAAATAATTTCTCAGTGCGTTTCGGTGTCCGTATGACCCATTCTGTTGGACCTTGCCTAAACATCAAACTGTTACCATCGTTACTCCCTGGATATCAGTCTGAAAGATGTCGTTATAAAAAATACACAATAGTCTCTACAAGGTAGAATGTTGAATACAATTTAGTTTAGATACACTTTAGCCCAATACATTTAAACTCAGTTTATTATGGTGAGTGAGACACTGGGAATCCCGTCCTCATCCCTTCTCTGTGTGTATGTGCGTGCGTGCCATGTGTCATGTATATTATCAACAAGTGTTTAGATACAGTGGGGCAAAAAAGTATTTAGTCAGCCACCAATTGTGCAAGTTCTCCCACTTAAAAAGATGAGAGGCATGTAATTTTCATCATCTGTACACTTCAACTATGACAGACAAAATAAGAAGAAAACAAATTCAGAAAATCACATTGTAGGATTTTTAAAGATTTTATTTGCAAATTATGGTGGAAAATAAGTATTTGGCCACCTACAAACAAGCAAGATTTCTGGCTCTCACAGACCTGTAACTTCTTCTTTAAGAGGCTCCTCTGTCCTTCACTCGTTACCTGTAGTAATGGCACCTGTTTGAACTTGTTATCAGTATAAAAGACACCAGTCCACAACCTCAAACAGTCACACTCCAAACTCCACTATGGCCAAGACCAAAGAGCTGTCAAAGGACACCAGAAACAAAATTGTAGACCTGCACCAGGCTGGGAAGACTGAATCTGCAATAGGTAAGCAGCTTAGTTTGAAGAAATCAACTGTGGGAGCAATTATTTTGGAAATGGAAGACATACAACACCACTGATAATCTCCCTCTATCTGGGGCTCCACGCAAGATCTCACCCCATGGGGTCAAAATGATCACAAGAACGGTGAGCAAAAATCCCAGAACCACACGGGGAGACCTAGTGAATGACCTGCAGAGAGCTGGGACCAAAATAACAAATCCTACCATCAGTAACACACTACGCCACCAGGGACTCAAATCCTGCAGTGCCAGACGTGTCCCCCTGCTTAAGCCAGTACATGTCCAGGCCCGTCTGAAGATTGCTAGAGAGCATTTGGATGATCCAGAAGAAGATTGGGAGAAGGTCATATGGTCAGATGAAACCGAAATATAACTTTTTGGGTAAAAACTCAACTCGTCGTGTTTGGAGGACAAAGAATGCTGAGTTGCATCCAAAGAACACCATACCTACTGTGAAGCATGGGGGTGGAAACATCATGCTTTTGGGCTGTTTTTCTGCAAAGGGACCAGGACGACTAATCCTTGTAAAGAAAAGAATGAATGGGGCCATGTATCGTGAGATTTTGAGTGAAAACCTCCTTCCATCAGCAAGGGCATTGAAGATGAAACGTGGCTGGGTCTTTCAGCATGACAATGATCCCAAACACACCGCCCGGGCAACGAAGGAGTGGCTTCGTAAGAAGCATTTCAAGGTCCTGGAGTGGCCTAGCCAGTCTCCAGATCTCAACCCCATAGAAAATCTTTGGAGGGAGTTGAAAGTCAAAGGGTATATAACAAAGTGTTGAGAAACTTTTGTTATTGATCAAATACTTATTTTCCACCATAATTTGCAAATAAATTCATTAAAAATCCTACAATGTGATTTTCTGGATTTTTTCTTCTCATTTTGTCTGTCATAGTTGAAGTGTACCTATGATGAAAATTACAGGCCTCTCTCATCTTTTTAATTGGGAGAACTTGCACAATTGGTGGCTGACTAAATACTTTTTTGCCCCAATGTATGTCTGTGTCTCCTTGAGAAGAAACGGGGTGAATAATAATGTTAAAAGGAAGAGCGTACGAGAGAGGAGAGAGCTAGCTAATTGCTATGCAGACAGAGTGCCCATGGGGTTGAAAGCAGTCTCAATTTAATTCCAGTTTAAGACTAATTCAACAGTCATCCTGCTGGGCAAAAACTGGTTGAATTAGCATTGTTTCCATGTAATTTCAATCAAAGAAATCAATATGATGAATCAACATGGAAAATTGATTGGATTTGCAAAAAGTCATCAACGTAAGGGCATTTTGTCTTTTTTTTTGCACAAATGTTCACCTAAATTCATGGACAAGGTGATAAAAAAAAATTTGAATTCATGTTGGTTGACAACTCAACCAAATGTAAATGAAAACTAGAAGTTGAACTGACGGCTGTGCCCAGTGGGATGTTGTTTAGACTAGAGGGAGACCAACATGGCTTTAGCTGCTAGGACGCACCAGGGAAACCATGAAACCATGCGTCTCGCTCTTTAGGGAACTGGCTGTGTGATCAAGTAGAAACATGTCACCATGCATCACTGTCTGTCCCACAGCTCAGTGTCTGCTCTGGTCTGGACTGGGGGGACTGAGCAACTGACTCTGCTGCTAAATCAATGAGACTGAGAGTGTAGGCCTTGTTTTCCTTTTGTATAAAGGAGAATTGTGGTTTGCCTTGGAAATAGAAAGCGTAGGCTACCCATGTCATTTAGCCTATTACTGTGTGTGTGTTTGCAAACTTTGTTGCAATTTTGTAACATTTCAAAAACATTTGAAACTAAATCATGTTTATTTGGCATTTTAGGCCAGTACCAATATGAAATTGAATGAAATTGTATTTGTCACATGCTTCATAAACAACAGCTGTAGACTGACGGTGCATTTCTTACTTATGTGTTTTTTTCAAACAATGCAGAATTAAAGATAAAGATAACACATGTAGATACAGTACCAGTGAAAAGTTTGGACACACCTACTCATTTCAGGGTTTTTCTTCAAAACTATGAAAGACTTCAAAACTATGAAATAACACATATGGAATCACGTAGTAACCAAAAAAAGTGTTAAACGAATCAAAATATATTTGAGATTCTTCGAAATAGCCACTCTTTGCCTTGAAGACAGCTTTGCACACTCTTGGCATTTTCTCAACCAGCTTCATGAAGTAGTCACCTGGAATGGATTTCAATTAACAGGTGTGCCTTGTTAAGAGTTCATTTGTGGAATTTCTTTCCTCTTTAATGCGTTTGAGCCAATCAGTTGTGTTGTGACAAGGTAGGGGTGGTATACAGAAGATAGCCCTATTTGGTAAAAGACAAAGTCCATATTATGGCAAGAACCGATCAAATAAGCAAAGAGAAATAAGTCTATCATTACTTTAAGAGATGAAGGTCAGTCACTGCGGAACATTTCAAGAACTTTGAAAGTTTCTTCAAGTGCAGTCGCAAAAACCGTCAAGCGCTATGATGAAACTGACTCTCATGAGTAACCGCCACAGGAAAGGAAGACCCAGAGTTACCTCTGCTGCAGAGGGTTAGAGTTAATTCATTAGAGTTCACAGAAATTGCAGCCCAAATAAATGCTTCACAGAGTTCAAGTAACAGACACATCTCAACATCATCTGTTCAGGGGAGACTGCGTGAATCAGGCCTTCATGGTTGAATTGCTGCAAAGAAACCACTACTAAAGAATATCAATAAGCTGAAGAGACTTGCTTGGCCAATAAACACAAGCAATGGACATTGGACTGGTGGAAATCTGTCCTTTGCTCTGTTGAGTCCAAATGTGCAATTTTTGCTTCCAACCGCCGTGTCTTTGTGAGAGGCAGGGTAGGTGAACGGAGGATCTCCGCATGTGTGGTTCCCACCACGAAGCATGGAGGAGGAGGTGTGATGGTGTGGGGGTGCTTTGCTGGTGACACTGTCTGTGATTTATTTAGAATTCAATGCACACATAACCAGGATGGCTACCACAGCATTCTGCAGTGATACGCCATCACATCTGGTTTGCGCTTAGTGGGACTATAATTTGTTTTTCAACAGGACAATGTCCCAACACACCTCCAGGTTGTGTAAGGGCTATTTGACCAAGAAGGAGAGTGATGGAGTGCTGCATCAGATGACCTGGCTTCCGCAATCACCCAACCTCAACCCAATTGAGATGGTTTGGGATGAGTTCCCACATAGAAAGCGTAGGCTACCCATGTCATTTAGCCTATTACTGTGTGTGTGTTTGTAAACTTTGTTTCTAACTTTGTGGCAATGCTGAGCACTTACTTGTTGGCTTCCAGGTGAAGCTGGTTGAGAGAATGCCAAGAGTGGCTACTTTTAAGAATCTTAGATATAAAATATATTTTGACTACAACCATTGAATGTATCTGTTTTGACCATGACAGTTTACAGTCTAAGGTAACGCCAAGTAATTTAGTCTCCTCAACTTGTGGAGTCACATCGTAACCATCCCATCTGGTTTAATTCTAATTCAAGACTGATTTCATATCCACAACCTTTAACAATTTTTGTTGTTGTCGGAGAACTGGCTCAAAGATTTTCAACCAAGACCACAGTTCTCACTCCCATAGATAATAATCAACCAATATTCAGAGTTCCAGAAATCTCAGCGTCAGCATTGGCCAGCTTCTTCAGGAGCTCTATTACAAAATATGTATTTGGTCTAGACACTGTATTCCTGAAGAGACACAAATATTTTCTGATTGCCCCTATATTACATCCAGTTAATCTGTCCATTAAATATGGGTTCTTCCCCAATGCTCAGGAGTCTGCTGCAGTGATACCTCTTTTAAAATCTGGTGACCCAACACTGGTGGAAAATGACCTACCTATAAGCATTCTTCCAGTGTTCTCAAAAGTAGCTGATAGATGGGTGGCGGATCATCTGACTGATCACCTCATTCAGGGCAACTCCATACATCAAATGCAATTTGGATTCAGAACAAACCATTCTACTGGAACAGCCAATTGCTATTTTCTGGAATGCATTAAATCTAAACTGGACATACAGTTGAAGTCGTAAGTTTACATACACCTTAGCCAAATACATTTAAACTCTGTTTAAAAAAAAACAGACATTTAATCCAAGTGAGAGAGAGAGTGTGAGTGAGAGAGATTCTTTCATCACAATCCCAGTGGGTCAGAAGTTCCACAAGCTTCCCACAATAAGTTATTGCGGAAAGAATGTTGCTTCCAATGTAATTGTCTGCATCATTTCCAATCCCCTATATTTTTGGGGTATATATATATATATATATAGACATACATACTTAAAAAGAATATACCTTTATTATTATTATTCCCCGCAAACCCTACAGCCGATCTCCC
Organism: Oncorhynchus kisutch; assembly: GCF_002021735.2. Classification (NCBI taxonomy): domain Eukaryota; kingdom Metazoa; phylum Chordata; class Actinopteri; order Salmoniformes; family Salmonidae; genus Oncorhynchus; species Oncorhynchus kisutch. The sequence goes on from NC_034174.2 coordinate 36,513,613, forward strand.
AATTGGAGTAAACTAATAAACGCTTCTGCTTTTACCTTCAATTTATACATCTTATACACATTTTACAGACACAGTCTACTTTACAATAGTTCTCTCTTGTTTGTTCTTAGACCTTCCTCTATTTCTGATGTCCATCCAGTTTGATTTCTATTTCTAACTATGCTATTTCACAGAAGTTCAGAACCTACAGTATATACATTTTACAGATCCCGTATGTTTTACATTGTTTCTTGTTATTAGTCCCACCCTTCAGCTCCATTCAACCCCTCCCATCTATCGCTCAACATCATCCATTTCGGATTTCTATTTGCCATGTATTTTTCAACTGTGCTGTGATGCTTCACAAAATAATTGAACCTTCCTATTCTCATAGATTCTACAGATTGTAAATTAAAAATATATTTTTTTGCTAAAATAATTATTATATTATTGATTGATTGACTATGGCTTTTCAAATCACCCAGTATTGCTATCTGTAATGTTAGTTATAGGCAAATGTTGCAATTCTTCAGCCATTCCTGGATCTGTGACCAAAAACGAGCTACATATGGACAACACCAAAATAAATGATCTAATGACTCTGCCTCCTCACAGCAGAATCTGCACAGCTGGGAAGATTGTATCCCCCATATATATAACATTCTATTAGTTGCAAGAATTTTGTATAGTAATTTATATTGAAAAATTCGAAGTTTTGAATCCGGCGTTGTTTTGCGTATCAATTCATAAACCATGTGCCATGGAATGGGTACATCGCAAATCTCTTCCCAACTATTTTGCCATTTTTGGTCCTTAAATGAAATTGGTATGTTTTTATTTTTCACACTTTTCTTTAACCATTTATGTTCTTTAATACATGACCGACATACAAGTTCCTTACTTTTTTCCCCTTCTACTTGCCTCTTCCATTTTTGTGGTAATGCTGCAATTAATTGGTTGTAATTTTGGGTAGAGCAGACATTTCCATATGTCTGTGTTAGCTGCATGAGTGACAACTCCACCAGTCCTATTTATGATATCATTCACGAAAATTATACCTTGGTTTCAGAATAGTAGCTCCTGCTTGTGACCAGACAATATCTCAGCTGTGAGAAGATCATAGCGTGCCTATATAGTTTGGCGGCCTCCAGAGGAAGGAAAGGTCTTATAAACCTAAAGTTGGATAATCCAAACTTGACTGTGTTAACGACCTTCTTCACATGTTTCTTAAACATCAAGTTGGAGTTAGACACAACTTTCAATTTCTCCCCATTAACAAGAACAGCTCGTAGGGAAGAATCAATGTATTTCTTAGAGAAGTACATGCAAACAGTCTTGTCGATATTTAAACGCAGGCAAGAATTAGTCATCCATTAGCTTCAGTTAACTTGTTAAAGACTAGTTGTCTATTTTTTTAGTATACATACAGAACTGTATAGTCTACAAACAGGTCACTATTTGTAGGCAAAACCATAAGCAAATAGGTAAACTGTGATATAACTAAGGAGTTAATCAGGGTGATTTTTCCACAAATAGACAGGTATTTTCCTTTCCATGGTAGCAAGATCTTATCTATTTTTGCTAACTTTCTATAAACATTTATTGGAGTGAGATCTTTTCTTTCTTTTGGGATTTGTGTACCGACTATGTCCACATCTCCGTCAGACCATTTTAATTGGTAAACTACATGGTAATGTAAAATGTGCATTTTTTTGTGATCCAATACGTAATATGGTACATTTATCATGATTTGGTTTTAATCCAGAGAGGATAGCAAAAGTATCTAGATCCTCTAAGAGGCCGTGGAGAGACTCCAATTGTGGTTTTAAAAGAACATTAATATTGTTGTTTGATCTAATCTTAGCAGCTAACATTTCGATGGCAATAATAAATACATATGCCGATAGTGGACAACCTTGTTTTACTCCTCTAGATAGTTTAAAACTTTCTGAAATGTAGCCATTATTTATTATTTTACACCTAGGTTTACTATACATAACCTTAACCCATTTTATAAGAGATTTCCCAAAATTGAAATATTCTAGGCATTTATACATAAACTCCAGTCGTACTTTATCAAAAGCCTTTTCAAAATCAGCTATGAAAACCAGGCCTGGTGTCTCCGATATTTCATAGTGATCTATTGTTTCCAGTACTTGTCTTATATTATCTCCAATGTATTGTCCATGTAAAAAACCTGTCTGATTCGGATGAATAATATCTGACAATACTTTTTTAATTCTATGTGCCAAGCATTTTGCTAGGATTATTGCATCACAACACTGAAATGTAAGAGGTCTCCAATTTTTTTTTAATGGACTGGATCTTTATATATACCACTTGGGTCCTGTTTCAGTAATAATGATATCAGACCTTCTTGTTGCGTGTCTGATAATCTACCATTTATATAGGAGTGGTTAAAACAAGCCAATAATGGTCCTTTGAGTATACCAAAAAAAGTTTTGTATACTTCCACTGGTATGCCATCCAGCCCTGGAGTTTTCCCATCCTTAAAGGCCCCAATTGCCTGCAGCAGTTCCTCCTCTGTAATTTGGCCTTCACATGAGTCTTTCTGTACAGATATTAATTTTAATAACATTATTATTAGGGAAAACATCCATACAATTAGTTTCAGTTAGTGGAGATGGAGGAGCCTGAAATGAAAACACATTCTTAAAGTACTTTACTTCCTCCTTCAAAATATCATCCGGTGAATCATGCGTGACTCCATCATTTGTCACAAGTTTTAATACATTTTTCTGGTAGCATTTCTATATTGAAGATTGAAAAATAATTTGGTGCATTTTTCCCCATATTCCATCCAGTTCCCTTTATTATTATAATATATTACACTGGATCTTTCTTGAATAAGTTCCTCCATTTCTTTTAGTTTTTCCTCTACTTATTCTGTGCCTCTATAGTACTGTTTTTATTGCTATCTAACTGTACTGTTAGTCCTTCAATTTCCTTTGTTAAGATCTAAATTGCTTTTGTTTTATAGATGAGTACTGAATTGCATTGCCTCTAAAGGCACATTTAAGTGTCCCATACAGTAAGGGGATCTGCTGTACCTTTGTTGGCCTCTTTGCTCGCACACGCTTTTTCAGTTCTGCCCACACATTTTCTATATGATTGAGGTCAGGGATTTGTGATGGCCACTCCAATACCTTGACTTTGTTGTCCTTAAGCCATTTTGCCACAACTTTGGAAGTATACTTGGGGTCATTGTCCATTTGGAAGACCCATTTGCGACTTGAGGTGTTGCTTCAATATATCCACATAATTTTCCTGCCTCATGATCTATTTGGTGAAGTGCACCAGTCCCTCCTGCAGCAAAGCACCCCCACAACATGATGCTGCCACCCCTGTGCTTTTGACCAATTTGGGATGGTGTTCTTCGGCTTGCAAGCCTCCCCCTTTTCCCTCCAAACATAACGATGGTCATTATGGCCAAACATTTTATGTTTTTGTTTCATCAGACCAGAGGACATTTCTCCAAAAAGTACGATCTTTGTCCCGATATGCAGGTGCAAACCGTATTCTGGCTTTTTTATGGAGGTTTTGGAGCAGTGGCTTCTCCCTTGCTGAGCGGCCTTTCAGGTTATGTCGATATAGGACTCGTTTTACTGTGGGATATAGATACTTTTGTACCTGTTCCTTTGCTGTTGTTCTGGGATTGATTTGCACTTTTCGCACCAAAGTATGTTGATCTCTAGGAGACAGAACGCTTCTCATTCCTGAGCGGTATGACGGCTGCATGGTCCCACGGTGTTAATACCTGCGTACTATTGTTTGTACAGATAAACGTGGTACCGTCAGGTGTTTGGAAATTGCTCCCAAGGATGAACCAGACTTGTGGAGGTCTACAATTTTTTTTCTGAGGTTTCTGCTGATTTCTTTTGATTTTCCCATGATGTCAAGCAAAGAGGTGCTGAGTTTGAAGGTAGACCTTGAAATGCATCCACAGGTACACCTCCAATTGACTCAAATGATGTCAACTAGCCTATCAGAAGTTTCTAAAGCCATGACATCATTTTCTGTAATTTTCCAATCTGTTTAAAGGCACAGTCAACTTAGTGTATGTACACTTCTGACCCACTGGAATTGTGATACAGTGAAAATAATCTGTCTGTAAACAATTGTTGGAAAAAGTAATTGTGTCATGCACAAAGTAGATGTCCTAACCGACTTGCCAAAACTATAGTTTGTTAACAAGAAATTTGTTGAGTGGTTGAAAAACGAGTTTTAATGACGCCAACCTAAGTGTTTGTAAACTTCTGACTTCAACTGTAGGTGGGGAAGTCGGCACGGTCTTTTTGGATCTTTAAAAGGCCTTTGATACTGTGATTAATGAGGTGCTCCTATCCAAACTATCCTCCCTTCATGTGTCCACTGAAGTTATTAGTTGGATGTATTCCTATCAGACAAACAGAAGGCAAAGGGTTAGTTTGGGGAACACTCAGTTGGACTCTCTTTACTATAACATTGCGGACTCACAAGGGTCAATATTAGGCACCCTTCTGTTTGCCATCTATTTAAATGATCTCCCACTTGCTTGCCCCCCAAGTTAACATGCATATGTGTGTAGACTATACAGTTCTGTATGTATACTCAAAAAATAGACAACTAGTCTTTAACAAGTTAACTGAAGCTAATGGATGACTAATTCTTGCCTGCGTTTAAATATCGACAAGACTGTTTGCATGTACTTCTCTAAGAAATACATTGATTCTTCCCTACGAGCTGTTCTTGTTAATGGGGAGAAATTGAAAGTTGTGTCTAACTCCAACTTGATGTTTAAGAAACATGTGAAGAAGGTCGTTAACACAGTCAAGTTTGGATTATCCAACTTTAGGTTTATAAGACCTTTCCTTCCTCTGGAGGCCGCCAAACTATATAGGCACGCTATGATCTTCTCACAGCTGAGATATTGTCTGGTCACAAGCAGGAGCTACTATTCTGAAACCAATTGAATCACTCTACAAACAAACACTTAAGATTTTTGATAACAAACGAAACAGTTATCAACATTGTCATATAATTTGTTGAAAATGTAGAAAATAGTAAAAATAAAGAAAAACCCTTGAATGCAATGTCCTTGTTTTTGAAAGAAAAGCTTTTTTTTGTCCATTAAAATAACATAAAATTGGTCAGAAATACAGTGTAGACATTGTTAATGTTTGTAAATGACTATTGTAGCTGGAAGCGGCAGATTTGTTATGGAATATCTACATAGGCATGAAGAGGCCCATTATCAGCAACCATCACTCCTGTGTTCCAATGGCACGTTGTGTTGGCTAATCCAAGTTTCTAATTTTAAAAGGCTAATCGATCATCAGAAAACCCTACGCTGTGTCCTACTCCCTTCACAGAACAGCGCAAACTGGCCCTAGAATATAAAGAGGAGAGGGAGGCCCCGGTGCACAACTGAGCAAGAGGACAAGTACATTTACTAGACACTAGAGTGTCTAGTTTGAGAAACAAATGCCTCACAAGTCCTCAACTGGCAGCTTCATTAAACAGTACCCACAAAACACCAGTCTAGGCAACAGGATAGATAATAGACGTGTGTGTGTGTGTGTGTGTGTGTATTGGGGTGTGTGTATTGGGGTGTCAGTGTCAATATGTGTGAGTAGAGTCCAGTGTGTGTGCAGAGTTAGTGCAAAAAAAGGTGAATGCGGGTAGCCATTTGATTAGCTATTTTTAGTAGTCTTGTTTAGCAGTCTTATGGCTTGGGGGTAGAAGCTGTTCAGGGTCCTGTTGGTTCCAGACTTGGTGCACTGGTACCGCTTGCCATGCAGTAGCAGAGAGAACAGTCTATGGCTTAGGTGGCTGGAGTCTTGGACAATTTTTGGGGCCTTCCTCTGACACCGCCTGGTATAGAGGTCCTGGATGGCAGGGAGCTCAGTTCCAGTGATGTACTTATCACCCTCTGTAGCGCCTCCTGTCGTTCCCTCTGGGTGTGTGTGGACCATGTTAATTCCTTAGTGATGTGGACGCCAAGGAACTTGAAGCTCTCGACACACTTGAAACAAGTTGGTTTGACAGACCTGGTCAGGGATAGGTTGAAAATGTGAGTGAAGACACCTGCCAGCTGGTCAGCGCATGCTCTGAGTACGTGTCCTCATAATCCATATGGCCCTGTGAATGTTAACCTGTTTATAGGTCTTACTGACATCTGCGACATAGAACGAGATCACACATTCATCCGGAACAGGCTGATATAAGGCTATTGTACATCCCTTTTAACATTGCTCTGCATTTATGACCATATCCAACCCCATCCACCTGTGCTTTGCCCATGGGCTGCACCACCTCCACCCAGAGAGGGGGGGGGGGGGGGGTTTGGCTCTTAGTGGTACACACCAGTTAATGGAAAAGCTCAACTGGAGCTGGTGTTGCAGGGATGTAGCTTTTTTTGGCGCCATCAAGAAAATAAAGACATCAATCTGAAATCTCCCTGATGGAATAGTGTTTACTTTGAGAACGGTTTGCCCCAGTCGCTCCTCCCACATCCCTCTTCCCTCTTCAGTGGAACAGTCTGCTCACATGAGCTAAAAATAAGTTGTGTGAGTAAGCCAGGCCAACTGTACTGTTCATGCATTACTTATGGTAGTGTTAGCTTGTTCCCATCCTTGTCTTCATAAAAACAGAATAACTCTGTTTCTGAGTGTATTCAGTAGGGAGTAAATACTGAATAGTCCTGTAGCTCAGTGTGGTTCTCTGTAGCTCAGTGTGGTTCCTCTGTAGCTCAGTGTGGTTCCTCTGTAGCTCAGTGTGGTTCCTCTGTAGCCCAGTGTGGTTCCTCTGTAGCCCAGTGTGGTTCCTCTGTAGCCCAGTGTGGTTCCTCTGTAGCCCAGTGTGGTTCCTCTGTAGCCCAGTGTGGTTCCTCTGTAGCCCAGTGTGGTTCCTCTGTAGCCCAGTGTGGTTCCTCTGTAGCCCAGTGTGGTTCCTCTGTAGCCCAGTGTGGTTCCTCTGTAGCCCAGTGTGGTTCCTCTGTAGCCCAGTGTGGTTCCTCTGTAGCCCAGTGTGGTTCCTCTGTAGCCCAGTGTGGTTCCTCTGTAGCCCAGTGTGGTTCCTCTGTAGCCCAGTGTGGTTCCTCTGTAGTTCAGTGTGGTCCTCTGTAGATCAGGTAGTACATTGTTGAGATGGGTTCGATTCCCAGGACCACCCGTACATACGTAAAATGTATGTACGCATGACTGTAAGTCACTTTGGATAAAAGCATCTTAAGTGGCTTACAAAAATGTGGACACACCTACTCATTCAAGGGTTTTTATTTATTTTGACTATTTTCTACATTGTAGGATAATAGTAAAGACATCAAAACTATGAAATAACACATGGATTCATGTAGTAACCAAAAAAGTGTTAAACAAATATATTTAATATTATAGATTCTTCAATGTAGCCACCCTTTGCCTTGATGACAGCTTTGCATACTCTTGGCATTCTCTCAACCAGCTTCATGATGTTGTCACGCCATCCCATCTGCTTGCAGAAAATAGTCAAAATAAAGAAAAACCCTGGAATGAGTTGGTGTGTCCAAACCTTTGACTGAGGCTGTGTCTTATTTATATGATTATTATTGTATTAACTAACCTGCTAACATGAACAGACGGTGTGTTATGTATGATGCCGCTGTATCTCGTGTATGACCCACAACACTGGAGAGTTGCGTTGACAACAAACTGTTCTTGACTCCATGCCCAATGGGGACAGTAATGATTTATTTAACTGTGGTAGATGTGACAATCTGAGTGGGTGTGAGCGTGAATTGGTATCTGTGTCAAAAATGATATTGCGGATGAGTCCAAACATATGTGTACATGGTGTGTGTACATTATGTAGAGTGTTTGCGTACTGTCTTTTCAGGGGGAAACCCTCCTCTAATCACTTTAGTCCTATAGAATCCCAATAGAAGGTGACGAGCATAACTGGAACATCTAAACCTCACCGTGGCTTTTCCTGCCTGTGTGTGTGTCTCCAGCCAGGCCTCTAATTTGTAATCTGGGTTTCGGTTCGCTGCCCACTGAGAACTTTCCCAGATGATACGACCCAGGAGGAATCTCATCTCTGGCCCCAGATAAACCGATCACCCGTTCTGATTGGGTGAAGCATCAGACACAGGAAACCATTGTTCATTATCTAACTGTTTTTGGAACGTTATCTCAGACTCCGCAGCACCTGTGATATAATGTTTCAATAACGGACCAAGTTGGACTGAGTTGATTTGGAGGCAGGGCAGTCAGGGGTTCGTTCAACAGCTGTTAATTCCTTAAGCGTTCCTCTTTGTTTGCCAGAGAGGCCCTTGGACTGTTGCTGCTTTGGTTTACTTGTTAGAATAAATGTGTAGTTCCATTCACCCTGACAACTGTCTTAGTCCCAGCTAGAGTAGTGGCTTTCTGTTTGACTGGCCCCCTATGCTGCACCTTGAGTAGGCAGACCTTATGTGAAGTGGTGAGATTGGGTTTTACGGTGCAGATTTGCAATGAGGCAGCTAATACTCCTCTCCTCCAGATCTAACAGGCCTCATTCAAACTGAGCTCAGATGATGATGATGATGATGACGATGATAATGATGATGATAACAGCAGTTTTAATGTTGACTAGGTTTTGCTCACAGTGGTGGGCCTAGTAGGGGTCAGACGGTGCCTGGCTGGCTCCCATGGTTCAGGGAGAGGGAGAAGGTAGGACAGGGGGCTTGAGGGAGGACATATTTATCATCTGTGTTCACCAGGGGTGATGGCGAGGTGAATGCATTCCAGATGGATTGTGTGTGTGTGTGTGTGTGTGTGTGTGGCAGCAGCAGTGCTTACGGAGGTGGTTGGCAGAGAGACTGCTCTGCTTCAAGGCCAGATTCTCAGGCTGATAGCTCGGTCGGGTGAGAGAGAAGAGGGAGAGAGTGAGTAAAAGAGAGAAAGTAGAAAGCTGACTGAGCCACAATAGACAAGCTCACTATGACCTGCCATCACACCAACTCAGCACTCCTCCACCTTTGTGTACCCCTCCTTTCCTCCCCTAACTCTTCTCTTCTCCCCCTGTCTCTTTCTCCTCCTCCATATTATTCCTCTATCTTATTTCTCCTCTCTTCTCCTCTGTCCTCCCCCTCATTCTCTGTGTATATCTCTGATTCATCCCATCCTGCTCTGGCATCCATGTGTCTCCGTATTTAGTTCACTCTCTTCCTCCACTTCCTCCTTTCATCCTGTCACTGGAGTCACACCAACACTTTCATCATCCAGCTCACATGTCTTTCCATCCGTCCTTCTCTCCGCCAGAGCACTGCCGCTAAGCACTTGACACTAGTAGCTAGCTACTTTAATCTATCACTGTTTTCTGGTCATCTCAGTTGTCTTTCCTTCTCCCTCTTTTCATTCCTTCTTTAATTTGCTTAATCCCTCTCATCTCTCTCTCTCTCCCTCTCTCTCTCTCTCGTCCCTCCCTCCTCTCTCTCGTCCCTCCCTCCTCTCTCTCGTCCCTCCCTCCTCTCTCTCGTCCCTCCCTCTCTCTCGTCCCTCCCTCTCTCTCGTCCCTCACTCACTCACTCACTCACTCACTCACTCACTCACTCACTCACTCACTCACTCACTCACTCACTCACTCACTGTCTCGTCTCTCTCTCTCTCCCTCCCTCGTGCTCTCTCTCTCCCTCCCTCGTGCTCTCTCTCTCCCTCTCTCTTATCCCTCTCTCTCTCTCGTCCCTCTCTCTCCCTCGTCCCTCCCTCCCTCTCTCTTATCCCTCCCTCTCTCTCTCTCTCACTCTCACTCACTCACTCACTCACTCACTCCCTCCCTCGTCTCCCTCTCTCTCTCGTCCCTCCCTCTCTCGCTCTCTCTCCCTCTCTCGTGTCTCTCTCTCTCTCTCTCCCTCCCTCGTGTCTCTCTCTCTCTCTCTCCCTCCCTCGTGTCTCTCTCTCTCTCTCCCTCCCTCGTGTCTCTCTCTCTCTCTCTCCCTCCCTCGTGTCTCTCTCTCTCTCTCCTCCCTCTCTCGCTCTCTCTCCCTCTCTCGTGTCTCTCTCTCTCTCTCTCTCTCCCTCGTGTCTCTCTCTCTCTCTCCCTCCCTCGTGTCTCTCTCTCTCTCTCTCCCTCCCTCGTGTCTCTCTCTCTCTCTCCCTCTCTCGTGTCTCTCTCTCTCTCCCTCTCTCGTGTCTCTCTCTCTCTCCCTCTCTCGTGTCTCTCTCTCTCCCTCCCTCGTGTCTCTCTCTCTCTCTCTCCCTCCCTCGTGTCTCTCTCTCTCCCTCCCTCGTGTCTCTCTCTCTCTCCCTCCCTCGTGTCTCTCTCTCTCTCTCTCCCTCCCTCGTGTCTCTCTCTCTCTCTCTCCCTCCCTCGTGTGTCTCTCTCTCTCTCTCTCCCTCCCTCGTGTGTCTCTCTCTCTCTCTCTCCCTCCCTCGTGTCTCTCTCTCTCTCTCTCCCTCCCTCGTGTCTCTCTCTCTCTCTCTCTCCCTCCCTCGTGTCTCTCTCTCTCTCTCTCCCTCCCTCCCTCGTGTCTCTCTCTCTCTCTCTCTCTCCCTCCCTCTCTCGCTCTCTCTCCCTCTCTCGTGTCTCTCTCGCTCTCTCCCTCCCTCGTGTCTCTCTCTCTCTCTCTCTCCCTCCCTCGTGTCTCTCTCTCTCCCTCTCTCGTGTCTCTCTCTCTCTCTCTCTCCCTCGTGTCTCTCTCTCTCTCTCCCTCCCTCGTGTCTCTCTCTCTCTCTCTCCCTCCCTCGTGTCTCTCTCTCTCTCCCTCTCTCGTCTCTCTCTCTCTCTCCCTCTCTCGTGTCTCTCTCTCTCCCTCTCTCGTGTCTCTCTCTCTCTCCCTCCCTCGTGTCTCTCTCTCTCTCTCTCCCTCCCTCGTGTCTCTCTCTCTCTCTCCCTCCCTCGTGTCTCTCTCTCTCTCTCTCCCTCCCTCGTGTCTCTCTCTCTCTCTCTCCCTCCCTCGTGTCTCTCTCTCTCTCTCTCCCTCCCTCCCTCGTGTCTCTCTCTCTCTCTCTCTCCCTCCCTCTCTCGCTCTCTCTCCCTCTCTCGTGTCTCTCGCTCTCTCCCTCCCTCGTGTGTCTCTCTCTCTCTCTCTCTCCCTCCCTCGTGTCTCTCTCTCTCTCTCTCCCTCCCTCGTGTCTCTCTCTCTCTCTCTCTCCCTCCCTCGTGTCTCTCTCTCTCTCTCTCCCTCCCTCGTGTGTGTCTCTCTCTCTCTCCCTCCCTCGTGTGTGTCTCTCTCTCTCTCCCTCCCTCGTGTGTCTCTCTCGTCTCTCTCGTCCCTCTCACTCACTCACTCACTCACTCACTCACTCACTCCCTCGTCTCTCTCTCTCGTCTCTCTCTCTCTCGTCCCTCCCTCTCTCTCTCTCGTCCCTCCCTCTCTCTCTCTCTGTCTCTCTCTCTGTCTCTGTCTCTCTGTCTCTGTCTCTGTCTCTGTCTCTCTCTCGTCTCTCTCTCTCTCTGTCTCTCAAATGGGAGTGACTTATAGGCCTGTGTTTGAACAGGTAATACACCACACCTTGTTTAGGATAGAGGGTTATTACAAAAGTTGCTAAGGTCTGATGTGGGAGTTGGGAATCCAACTACAGTCAGTTCAATTATATTTCTAGCCCTGTTTGCCTTTTTGCTTTACTTGCAGGGTGTATGGGTGGTCCGGTGCCATTTGAAAATACTGATGACACATTTCTTACATAATAACCACAGAGAGGAGGCAAAAAAAGAGTGTAAAAAAAAATTGCCATCAAAGTATCATTGTAGATATTTCCCCCAAGATATTTTACTCTGTAATACTTAAACTGTTTGGTCAGAATATTCTAGTATTTTTTTCATCAAAGTTGGACATTGTGTTTGTTTCTGCCTCTGTGTGTGTACTACAGCAACTTTTCTGAGGAATAAGTTAACAAAATGAATAAATAGCACTTGCTCTTTACATAAAGAACACACTAATTTTTGTTCAACTGAGTCTATTTGACCACTGTAGGTTTGATGCAGACAGTAGCCCATGTATATGTACTGCCTGCTGAATTAGTATTTGTGTATGTTGTATGTCTGTTTGATCACATCAGTGACCAATGTTCTCCTCTTTCTCAGGTGATATCACACAGAAGGGATATGAGAAGAAAAGGACTAAACTTCTGCTTCCCTTCTTTATTCATACACCAGGTAAGAAACAAACAAGCATTTCGAAGCACCCGCTATAACATCTGCTAAACTGTGTACACGACCCATAAAACCTTATCCTGGATACATCTCCCCATAATGCCACTCAGGCCTATGAGAACATACCTTCAATATTCAACTACTGTTCTTGTTTGATTTTAGATTATTTACAAAATGGTCAAACATGGTCAAATCTGCTTGGTGCTCACTGCTGCCTCACAGTGGTAGTGCTGGTCACTAGAGTGTCTCCAGACTCCTCCAGTCCACGGATGCCGAGAGACGATGGTCCAGCAGCCCATTGTGACCTAGCTACGCGGCTCTGAGACCACCGACGCACCTCCCCAAAAATTCCCAACCAGCACGGCTCTGCGTACGTGTCTTCTATTCATTTGAATGGGGGTGACGGTTGGATAAATTGCTTGAGCCGCGCTGAGAATTTGAAATGCGTAAAAGCCAACGGTCCAAAATTCCAGAACACTGCCGTGCGTACGCACACACGTTTTTGGACTCTGATTGGCGCATTATCCTCTCCACTTCCCTCTTTATTCGCTCACTTCCTTTATGGGTTGATTGTCTGTAAATGTGAACAATTTCAGACAGCATTTCTCAGCGATGAGCAAAGCTGCTCCCTTGTTTACAATGTTCTGTCCCTTTACAAAATAACCCTAGTCATGATGTACTATTATGGTTAGACTCTTTTAGAGACATCTTTAACATTTTGCTGAAATTGTGGTATGTCGTAAAAGCACATGCAGATCCTAATGACATTTTGTAAGATTGTGATTATGAATCTCTATTTGAAAGGCAGTAATATTCTCTTCATCGTGTGAGGATTAAGTCACTTAGAGGTCAGGTCAAGGGTCATATCCCAAGGGCCTTAGTAGGGAGAAGGAAGAAGTGGAAGCCTAGAGTTCTGAACCCTTTTTTATGTTTGTATCCATGAAAATGACAGAGCGACAGCTCTTTACACTTTAGTTGTTTTTTCCCCTCATAAATCTACACACAATACCCCATAATGACAAAGGAAAAACAGGTTTTTATACATTTTTGCAAATGTATGAAAAAAAAGAAGAGATATCACGTTAACATGGCGCACATCTATTTGGGGAGTTTCTCCTATTCTTCTCTGCAGATCCTCTCAAGCTCTTAGGTTGGATGGGGAGCATCGCTGCACAGCTATTTTCATGTCTCTCCAGAGATAGGGAGAGTCCAGGCTCTTGCTGGGCCACTCAAAGACATTCGGAGACTTGTCCCGAAGCCACTCCTGCATTGTCTTGGCTGTGTGCTTCGTGTCGCTGTCCTGTTGGAAGGTGAACCTTTGTCCCCAGCCTGAAGTCCTGAGCGCTCTGGAGCATGTTTTTATCAATGATCTCTCTGTACTTTGCTCCGTTCATCTTTCCCTTGATCCTGACTATTTTTCCAGTCCCTGCCGCTGAAAAACATCCCTACAACATGATGCTTCACTGTAAGGATCGATCAATCAATCAAATGTATTTATGAAGCCCTTCTTACATCAGCTGATGTCACAAAGTGCTGTACAGAAACCCAGCCTAAAACCCCAAACAGCAAGTAATGCAGGTGTAGAAGCACGGTGGCTAGGAAAAACTGCCTAGAAAGGCCAGAACCTAGGAAGAAGCCTAGAGAGGAACCAGGCTATGAGGGGTGGCCAGTCCTCTTCTGGCTGTGCCGGGTGGAGATTATAACAGAACATGGCCAAAATGTTCAAATGTTCATAGATGACCAGCAGGGTCAAATAATAATAATAATAATAATAATCACAGTGGTTGTCGAGGGTGCAACAGGTCTGCACCTCAGGAGTAAATGTCAGTTGGCTTTTCATAGCCGATCATTCAGAGTATCTCTTCCGCTCCTGATGTCTCTAGAAAGTTGAGAACAGCAGGTTTGGGACAGGTAGCACGTCTGGTGAACAGGTCAGGGTTCCATAGCCGCTGGCAGAACAGTTGAAACTGGAGCAGTAGCACAGCCAGTTGGACTGGGGACAGCAAGGAGTCAACTGGCCAGGTAGTCCTGAGGCATGGTCCTAGGGTCTCAGGTCCCCCGGGAGAGAAAGAGAGAGCGAATTAGAGAGAGCATTCTTAAATTTTCACCGGACGCCGGATAAGACAGGAGAAATACTCCAGATATAACAAACTGACCCTAGCCCCCCGACACATAAACTACTGCAGCATCAATACTGGAGGCTGAGACAGGAGGGGTCGGGAGAAACTGTGGCCCAAAACAGGCAGGATATAACCCCACCCACTTTGCCAAAGCACAGTCTACACACCACTAGAGGGATATCTTCAACCACCAACTTACCATCCTGAGACAAGACCGAGTATAGCCCATAAAGATCTCCGCCACGGCACAACCCAAGGGGGGATGGTATTGGCCAGGTGATGACCGGTGCCTGGTTTCCTCTAGATGTGACGCTTGGCATTCAGGCCAAAGAGTAACATTTAGGTTTCATCAGACCAGAGAATCTTGTTAATTTAGGCGCCTTTTGGCAAACTCCAAGTGGGCTGTTATGTGCCTTTTACTGAGGAGTGGCTTTCGTCTGGCAACTCTACCATAAAGGCCTGATTGGTGGAGGGCTACAGAGATCGTTGTCCTTCTGGAAGGTTCTTCCATCTCCACAGAGGATCTCTGGAGCTCTGTCAGAGTGACCATCACATTCTTGGTCACCTCTCATCATGCATCCTCCGAAACACGACCCTACCAAGCCGCACTGCTTCTTGACACACTGTTTGCTTTACCCGGAAGCCAGCCACACCAATATGTCGGAGGAAACACCGTCCAGCTGGTGACCAAAGTCAGCTTGCAGGCACCCTGCACAAGGAGTCGCTAGAGCGCGATGGGACAAGGAAATCCTGGCCGGCCAAACCCTCCCATAACCCAGCCGACGCTTGGCCAATTGTGCACTGCCTCATGGGTCTCCCGGTCACGGCTGGCTATGACACAGCCTGGGATTGAATCTGGGTCTATAGTGATGCCCCAAGCACTACGATGCAGTAGCTTAGACCGCTGCACCATTCGATATGCTCATGGCTTGGTTTTTGCTCTAACATGCGCTGTCAGCTGTTGGACCTTATATACAAAAGCGTGTGCCTTTCCAAATCATTTGGGGGGCTCCCGAGTGGCGCAGCAGCCTAAGGCACTGCATCTCAGTGCTAGAGGCTTCACTACAGACCCTGGTTCGATTCCAGGCTGTATCACAACCGGCCGTGTTTGGCAGTCCCATAGGTCGGCGCAAGAATTGGCCCATCGTCGTCCGGGTTTGGCCGGTGTAGCCGTCATTGTAAATAAGAATTTGTTCTTAACTGGCTTGCCTAGTTAAATAAAGGTTCAATAGAAAAATACAAATAAATGTCCAATCAATTGAACTTACCACAGGTGGACTCCAATCAAGTTGTAGAAACATCTCATGAATGATCAATGGAAACGTGATATACCGGAGCTCAAGTTCGAGTCTAATAGCAAAGTGTCTGAATACTTTGCATGAAAAAAATCTGAAAATATGTTTTCGCTTTGTCAATATGGGGTAGTGATGAGGAAAAAATATAATTAAATCCATTTTAGAATAAGGCTGTAACGTAACAAAAATGTGGAAAAAGTGAATGGGTCTGAATGCACCGTATATACTATATACTTTGTGTACTGTCTTTTTGTCTCCTAGTCATCTACTTTATTATTTTGTACTCCCCAGTGGAAGCCCCCCCCCCTGCCTATGATGCCCAGGCTCCTGGTCCTAGCAACGCCTCTGGCTCCACCCATGCCAATGCTCACACCCAGGCTCCTCCACCCAGCTCCTCTTCCCGCTACCGTGATCGTCGCTCTCGGCGACCGCACCGCAGCGGAGGGACCAGGGATGACCGCTACCGATCAGGTGGGCAACAACTTGTCTCAGTTTCCATTTTTTTAAATCAACACTTATGTTGCCTTAGGAAATCCAGTCACAGTCAATAATGTTGCATTTTTGGTTCATGTTAAGTTTGATTGATTCTTTTTCATTTCATTCAATATAAGCATTAAGTAGTCAATTTATGGTCAAATCTGGTTTGAAGCAGAATCTTGTAATCCTGTAATGGTTGCAAATAGACCAATGAAAGGGCTGCTTTGTGTGTGAGTATTGGATTGTGAGTGCTGGCTGAGGTCATGTGTGTGTGTGTGTCCTGTTGGGTTGTTGAGAAAGAGAAGTCCCTACAGTGTGCAGCAGAATCCCCTCTAAAGGGGAGCCCAAGAGGCCAGATCCCTCACATTGTGATTGGGGAGTGATGTCATGGCTTGGCAATGTGCTGGACTGTGGAGAGAGCAGGGGGAATACTAAACAGGAAGGAGGAACTCAGCACAATATAATTATTTTGTAGATTCTATAGAGTACAGGGAAGGAGTGTTAGAATGGACCGTTAGATGGTTGAGAAGACATGAAAGAATAACGAATGGTAGAGAAGTGTATAAGAGTCTTTCTCTCTCTCCTTCTGTTACTAGAGGTGCATGCAGTGTACATGTGTCCTCCCTCTAGGCAGCTTCATACTCGGCTTCATACATTTCTCTCTCCTCCCATCCCTGTTTGGACAGCCTCTGCATCAGTCTGGTCTCGCCTCTCACGTGAGACACACATGCACGTACACACACACGCAAACTAGCTCCCATACCTCATTGTGGAGTGGAGTTTTGGGGGATGAAGGACGGAAGGACCACCACTGTGTGGGGTCTGTTTGAGCTAATAGGACAGCTCACCAGAGAGAACAGCAAAAATGATTCAAGTTCCATTTGACGTGTCGAGGAATCTCAGGGGATCTCGCTGGAAGTCTGACTGGATTCAGGGCAAGGATTGGGAAAGAGGGAAAGGAAATGAGAGCTGGTAGCCAGGTGGAAATAAATAGGATGCAGGGACAATGGAGAAGGACTTTGAAGAGAATTGACGTTTGAGGGCAAACACTGTTCTATTACAGGATAACGGAGGAATATCACAGAGAAATTGAGCAGGACTGAGAGGGAATAAGAGGGAGGGATAGAGTGAGGGGTCAGGGAAGAGCAGCGATGGGTGGGTCAGTCACACTCCCAGCAGTCCTTATGAAGAACCTGCTGACACCTCAGTCTCCTTGAGAGAGTGTGATGGGGAGAATGAGAGAGAGCGAGATAGAGGAGGGGGTAGAGCTACAGAGAAAGGAATACTGAGAGGGTGTGATGGGGAGAATGAGAGAGAGCGAGATAGAGGAGGGGGTAGAGCTACAGAGAAAGGAATACTGAGAGGGTGTGATGGGGAGAATGAGAGAGAGCGAGATAGAGGAGGGGGTAGAGCTACAGAGAAAGGAATACTGAGAGGGTGTGATGGGGAGAATGAGAGAGAGCGAGATAGAGGAGGGGGTAGAGCTACAGAGAAAGGAATACTGAGAGGGTGTGATGGGGAGAATGAGAGAGAGCGAGATAGAGGAGGGGGTAGAGCTACAGAGAAAGGAATACTGAGAGGGTGTGATGGGGAGAATGAGAGAGAGCGAGAGAGGAGGGGGTAGAGCTACAGAGAAAGGAATACTGAGAGGGTGTGATGGGGAGAATGAGAGAGAGCGAGAGAGGAGGGGGTAGAGCTACAGAGAAAGGAATACTGAGAGGGTGTGATGGGGAGAATGAGAGAGAGCGAGATAGAGGAGGGGGTAGAGCTACAGAGAAAGGAATACTGAGAGGGTGCGATCAAGAGGACTGAGAGATTGATAATTAGCTATCAGCGATATGATGATGTTTAGGTCCAGGTAGTCTGGCGTGTGTGTAGCCTAAATGAGCTTACATGGGTGTGTGTAGGGTATGTTCGTGTTGCTAGGCTGAGGTGCTGCAAGTGTGTTGTTGTGTGGGCTCTGATCGCGTCTGGCTGTCTGCGCTGTTCATTGTTGGTTGTCGTGTAGTGCCGGAGAGGTAGAGGACAGACACCTAACAACTTTAAAATTTTAACGCCCGGCAACCTCTGCTATCACCATGGAGATGCCTCTCGGACGTGTGTGACGGTCGTTCTCTCATGTTTCTATGGCGATGAATGATCACGCATGCAGCATATAGGAAGAATGGGAACAGAATAGCTGTCTATTTTTAGTAGAATCAAATGTTATCTTATGTCATTCTATAGTGTTGGTTATGCAATGTGTTGTGTTTGATGGTTTATGTAGATTTTATTACATATTCTGATTGTGTCATGAGGAAATTTATCAGAAAGTGCTGATGTGTCTTCTGGTCATCCTCTGATCTGTACCTTTTTGTGCACGTGTGTGTGTGTGTGTACAAGGATGGGTGAGCATGATAATAGCCCCTCTCTCTCCAGCAAACAGACTGGTTTCCTGTTACAGCAGGACCTAACTGCCATCTCTCCTATTCTGATGGTTGAAAGTCAAACCTCCATTCAGCTTTAACTGTGTTGACAGAACAGTGATTGTCTTTATGCATCAGTATCTATGTAATAATAATAATAATTTTAAATATCTCTGTGACTGGCAGGTTCACTTAAATTTCAGTTATACTTTTCCAGAAAAACGAATGTTTATCTTGGATGTTCTTATCTTCCTCTCCATCCCTATTCCCTATCCTTTGCAATCATCCAAATTCAAAATTGTAATTTCTTCCGCTTTCCCTCACTCCCTCTCCCGTTGTCCCAGATATCCACACAGAGGCGGTGCAGGCTGCGTTGGCCAAACACAAGGAGGAGAAGATGGCACTACCCATGCCCACCAAACGCCGCTCCACCTACGTTCAGTCGCCCATCAACAACTGCACCCCACCAGGTAGCGTAGGACTGACTCCTTCAAATCAGCCTGACTGCTTCTATTTCCTCAGGAACAGCCTACGTAAGCTTTATTGTTGGTACTGTAGAGTTTAAACCTAAGGTCACACGCTCTCTCTTTCTAATTCTCTCCATCTCTCTTACTTCCTTTCTCCTATCTCAGACTCGTCGTCAAGTTCAGAGGATGAGGGTGCTCTGTTGAGACAGTCGTCAGTGGGTGCTGGTTTGGGGGCTCCTGCCCCTTCCTCTCTGCTGCAGCCCCCCAGTCTGCAGAGCCCTGACTCCTGGATCAACCGCTCTGTCCAGGGCTCCTCCACATCCTCTTCTGCTTCTTCTGCCTCCTCCACCCTGTCCCATGGAGAGAGCAAGCCCCAGCCTCAACCATCCCAGACCCAGACCCAAGCCCAGCCCCAGTACAAGCCCCAGTACCAGCCCCAGTACCAGCCCCAGTACCAGCCCCAGTACCAGCCCCAGTACCAGTCACAACTACAGCCACAGTCACAGCCACAGCATCCAGCCATAGCTGACATGCTGGCTCAAGCACGGATTGGTAAGATATGTCCTCATGACTACAACACTTTAGAACGCCTTGGCATGTAACCCTATATAAGATAAACCGAGCAGATAAAATGACCCTGTCTTTCTGCCAGGCCTTTCAGAGAACAGTGGACCCCCCCCAGACGTGTTGGCGGCAGCCCCCCAGGCCAGGGGCTCCTCTCAGGTGGACCGGCCCAACAACCCTCCTGTGGTCCGGGGGATGAGCCGCGGACAGAGTCGCTCCAGCATGATGGAGACAGCCGATGGTAAGAACAGCCTCTTTTTTTAGGATCACCGTGTGTGTGTGTGTGTGTGTGTGTGTGTGTGTGTGTGTGTAAGAGTACGAAGTCTGTGTGTGGGTGTGTTTATGTGAGATTGTGAGTGTGTGAGTGTGTGTCCTCGCCGAATCTTCATACACTTTTGCATTTCCATTGAAAATAACTTTTTTTATTTTTTAAGTAATAGTGTTTTTCTTGAAAAACATGTTGATTTCCGACTGGACCATATCATTAACTAAACCATGTTGTTTTGTTTTCTTCTGGCCTTTTTCCACCCTGTCGCATGTTATTTTGACTGGCAATAGGTAACAGAAGAGGTAACACATTCCCTATGAGAAACCCATGAACTACTGGTGTCATATATACTTCTGTGTACTGTTTGTGCCTTGTTCATATCCTCTGCGCCATATGATTAGGGAGAGTAGTATTTCTGTGAAACCAGAACCATCCTCTGAAACCGAATGAATCCTCATGTGTTTTCCTATTATGCAACCAATGATTATTTTCCCTTTTACCTCACTCCATCCCTCCCAGTCCTGGTGTAGAGTTAGCCCTTTGCCTGCTGCTTTTCATACTAGCAGACTGCAAGTTGAGAAAGGAAAGCCAGAGATATGTGTGTGAAGTCAATCAAGACTTCCCTTCGTATATTGGGGCAGGGTGAGTGTGTGTGACAGTTTTTGCCTCCCCCCATCCAGGTGTCCCGGTGAACAGCAGGGTGTCCACTAAGATCCAGCAGCTGCTCAATACCTTGAAGAGGCCCAAGAGGCCCCCCCTCAGTGAGTTCTTCGTGGATGACCAGGAGGAGATCGTAGAGGGTGAGCCACCATTCATTATTCAGTCAGTGGATCTCTCTTAGCCTGGTTTCAAATCTGTTTGTGCTGTCTTGTCAACTCCCAAGACAGCACAAACAGATTTGAGACCAGACTATATCTCTGTAAATGTCACCTACAATGTTTTCATTTCCACCCCTCTGTACCAACCTCAAATGTGCTACCTGGTTCATTCTGCCCCCCATCCCTCTCTCCCTCCAGTGCCCCAGCCGGACCCCAATACACCACGGCCAGAGGGCCGTCAGATCATCCCAGTGAAGGGGGAGCCCCTGGGTGTGGTCAGTAACTGGCCTCCGGCCCTCCAGGCTGCCCTGGCCCGATGGGGAGCCACACAGGGCAAGAGCCCCGCCCTCACCGCCCTGGACATCACTGGCAAATCCCTGTACACATTGACCTACGGTAAGAAACTAGGCCCACACACAAACCCCTGTACACTTACCTACGGTATGTAACAGTCTCAAACCCCTAATTACACTGACCTATGATATTTCACAATCCCAAACCCCTAACCACACTGACCTATGATATTTCACAATCCCAAACCCCTAACCACACTGACCTATGATATTTCACAATCCCAAACCCCTAACCACACTGACCTATGATATTTCACAATCCCAAACCCCTAACCACACTGACCTATGATATTTCACAATCCCAAACCCCTAACCACACTGACCTACGATATTTCACAATCCCAAACCCCTAACCACACTGACCTACGATATTTCACAATCCCAAACCCCTAACCACACTGACCTACGATATTTCACAATCCCAAACCCCTAACCACACTGACCTACGATATTTCACAATCCCAAACCCCTAACCACACTGACCTATGGTATGTCAGTGTCAAATCCCGAACCACACTGACCCACGGTGAGAGACCTAGAGCCATGCAGAGATTTTATACTGATACTACAACCTGACTTAGATACCCCCATCTAATCCATGGTTAGAGAACATATGATTTTTGACATCTATAACTCTACTTAGTGAGGGATACTTTATTTATGACATCCTCTTAGGTTATTGTTGGTGCTATACTGTAGTCATGATGTGGATAAAGTCATCTTGGTAATGGAGGGTTATGAGAGGTGGAGTATGAGATTGATTGACAGATTGTGACACTGTTATTTACGATGCATACCCTTCCTCCCTCCTACCTCCCCTTCTCCCGCCATCAGGGAAGCTGTGGAGCCGCAGTGTGAAGCTGGCCTACACCCTCCTCAACAAACTGGGACCCAAGAACGAGCAGGTCCTCAAGCCTGGGGACAGGGTGAGACACATTGACTCGCACTACTTCTACTTCTCTCGTAATGATATAGCGCCATATATATTTTTCAATTTGTTTTTATTTATTAAGGATCCCCATTAGCTGCTGTCAAGGCAGAAACAACTCTTCCTGGGGTCCAAACAAGATTAAGGCAATTACATCACAAAAAATTACAAATAAAACAGTACATCATGCAGCACATTATTACACCACTACTCTACGACAAAATATATAATTCCCCAATACAACAATATTACAACATTACAACATTACAATGTACGTGTGTGTAGGGTGTGTGTATGTTAGCGAGTTTGTGTGTGTCTCTTCACAGTCCGCATTGTTCCATAAGATGTAGTTGTATCTGTTTTTTTTATCAGATTTTACTGCTTGCTTATAAAATCAATTGCCTGCTTGCAATCAGCAGTTGCTACATCTAAAGTAGCCACTCTTTGCCTTGATGACAGCTTTGCACACTCTTGGCATTCTCTCAACCAGCTTAATGAGGTAGTCACCTGGAATGCATTTAAATGAACAGGTGTGCCTTGTTAAAAGTTAATTGTGGAATTTCTTTCCTTCTTAATGTGTTTGAGCCAATCAGTTGTGTTTTGACAAGGTACGGGTGGTATACAGAAGATAACCCTATTTGGTAAAAGACCAAGTCCACATTATGGCAAGAACAGCGCAAATAAGCAAAGAGAAACGACAGTCTATCATTACTTTAAGACATGAAGGTCAGTCAATCTGGAAAATATGAGATATTTGGTTTCAACCGCTGTGTCTTTGTGAGAGGCAGAGTAGGTGAATGGATGATCTCTGCATGTGTGGGTCCCACCGTGAAGCATGGAGGAGGAGCTGGGGTGCTTTGCTGGGGACATTGTCAGTGATTTATTTTCAAATCAAGGCACACTTAACCAGCATGGCTACCACACCATTCTGCAGCAATACTCCATCCCATCTGGTTTGCTCTTAGTGGCACTATAATTAGTTTTTCAAAAGGACAATGACTCAGCATACCTCCAGGCTGTGTAAAGGCTATTTGACCAAGAAGGAGAGTGATGGAGTGCTCCATCAGATGACCTGGCTTCCGCAATCACCCGACCTCAACCCAATTGAGATGGTTTAGGATGAGTTGGACTGCGGAGTGGAGGAAAAACAGCCAACAAGTGCTCAGCACATGTGGGAACTCCTTCAAGATTGTTGGAAAAGCATTCCAGGTGAAGCTGGTTGAGAGAATGCAAAGAGCGTGCAAAGCTTTCATCAAGGCAAAGGGTGGCTACTTTGAAGAATCAAACATATAAAATATATTTGTTTAACACTTTTTTGGTAACTACATGATTCCATTTATGTTATTTCATAGTTTTGATATCTTCACTATTATTCTACAGTGTAGAAAATAGTAAAAATAAAGACAAACCCTTGAAGGAGTAAGTGTGTCCAAACTTTTGACTGGTACTGTGTATTTATATAGGTTGGATAGAAATGTTTATATTTATGTT
This sequence comes from Oncorhynchus kisutch, assembly GCF_002021735.2. Lineage (NCBI taxonomy): Eukaryota > Metazoa > Chordata > Actinopteri > Salmoniformes > Salmonidae > Oncorhynchus > Oncorhynchus kisutch. Next base: position 36,536,892 of record NC_034174.2, read on the forward strand.
ATAAACTCAGCAAAATAAGAAACTGTCCTTCAAAGATAATTCGTAAAAATCCAAATAACTTCACTAATCTTCGTTGTAAAGGGTTTAAACACTGTTTCCCATGCTTGTTCAATGAACCATAAACAATTAATGAACATGCACCTGTGGAACGGTCGTTAAGACACTAACAGCTTACAGACGGTAGGCAACTATGTCACAGTTATGAAAACTTAGGATACTAAGAGGCCTTTCTACTGACTCTGAAAAACACCCAAAGAAAGATGCCCAGGGTCCCTGCTCATCTGTGTGAACGTGCCTTAGGTATGCAGCAAGGAGGCATGAGGACTGCAGATGTGGCCAGGGCAATAAATTACAATGTCCGTACTGTGAGACGCCTAAGACCGTGCTACAGGGAAACAGGACGGACAGCTGATCATCCTCGCAGTTGCAGACCACGTGTAACAACACCTGCACAGGATCAGTACATCCGAACATCGCACCTGCGGGACAGGTACAGGATGGCAACAACAACTGCCCGAGTTACACCAGGAACGCGCAATCCCTCCATCAGTGCTCAGACTGTCCACAATAGGTTGAGAGAGGCTGGACTGAGGGATTGTAGGCCTGTTGTAAGGCAGGTCCTCACCCGACATCACTGGCGACAACGTTGCCTATGGTCACAAACCCACCGTCGCTGGACCAGACAGGACTGGCAGAAAGTGCTCTTCACTGACGAGTCGCGGTTTTGCCTCACCAGAGGTGATGGTCGGATTCGCATTTGTCGTCGAAGGAATGAGCGTTACACCGGGGCCTGTACTCTGGAGCGGGATCAATTTGGAGGTAGAGGGTCCGTCATGGTCTGGGGCGGTGTGTCACAGCATCATCGGACTGAGCTTGTTGTCATTGCAGTCAATCTCAACGCTGTGCGTTACAGGGAAGACACCCTCCTCCCTCATTTGGTACCCTTCCTACAGGCTCATCCTGACATGACCCTTTGCATGACAATGCCACCAGCCGTACTGCTCGTTCTGTGCGTGATTTCCTGCAAGACAGGAATGACAGTGTTCAGACATGGCCAGCGAAGAGCCCGGATCTCAATCCCATTGAGCATGTCTGGGACCTGTTGGATCAGAGGGTGAGGGCTAGGGCCGTTCCCCCCCAGAAATGTCAGGGAACTTGCAGGTGCCTTGGTGGAAGAGTGGGGTAACATCTCACAGCAAGAACGGGCAAATCTGGTGCAGTCCATGAGGAGTAGATGCACTGCAGTACTTAATACAGCTGGTGGCCACACCAGATACTGACTGTCACTTTTGATTTTGACCCCCCCCCCCCTTTGTTCAGGGACACATTATTCCATTTCTGTTAGTCACATGTCTGTGGAACTTGATCAGTTTATGTCTCAGTTGATGAATCTTGTTATGTGCATCCAAATATTTACACATGTTAAGTTTGCTGAAAATAAACGCAGTTGACAGTGAGAGAACGTTTATTTTTTTGCTGAGTTATATATATATATATATATATATATACTGGGCACATTTGTAAAAGAGACTTAGGTCTCAATATGTCTTCCCTGTTTTATAAAATTATAAATGATTCAGCCCCATCCCTCAGCTTTTTTACAGAAACAGGGTTTTTACCGAAATGGGTGGGGAGAACACTTTGTTATTGTTTTTACTGCGGATTTCTGCATTAAGGTCCATACATCAACCAAATGTTTTATTTTATTTCCGGTAGGTGGCTCTAGTGTACCCAAACAGTGACCCTGGGATGTTCTGGGTGGCCTTCTATGGCTGCCTGCTGGCTGAGGTCATCCCTGTCCCTATAGAGGTACCTTTGTCTCGCAAGGTAAGGACATGTCATTGGAACTTTGTCAAGCCTACATTGACATGCTGTTACATCTGCTTTGTGATTGACTCCATGTCCATTGTTGTTCCACCAGGATGCAGGCAGTAGTCAGGTGGGCTTCCTGCTTGGCAGTTGTGGTGTAACTCTGGCTCTGACCAGTGAGATCTGTCTGAAGGGACTCCCCAAGACACCCACCGGAGAGATACTACAGTTCAAAGGTCAGGAGCTGCCTCTCTTACTGGCCCAATTACAGAGCATCAATGTATTTCATTCACTGGTCACCGACTGAGAAGACTGACTGATCTACAAGTAGTAATGAGTAGTTATTTAGGAAGCCAGGTGATTTGTAGTCATCCAGTCGATGACTGCAATCTGGTTGATCTCAATCACCACCATTGTCTCTAGAGATCAAAATGTGATACTTTTTGTCTTTTGCTATGAGTCACTTTTTAATGAAGTTGATTGGCTGACGTATGTTATTAACTGTCTTTCATAGGCTGGCCTCAGCTAAAGTGGGTGGTGACAGATTCCAAGTACCTCACCAAACCTGGCAAGGACTGGCAGCCCCACATCCCTACAGCTAACACTGACCCTGCATACATAGAGGTGAGGTGAGGTGTGTGTGTGTGTGCACATGTGTGTACTTCTCATTCAATCCTAATGGATTGTGTTTTCTCTCCCCCTAGTACAAGGCAAGTAAGGAGGGCACAGTGATGGGTGTGGCTGTGTCTAAGGTGGCCATGTTAACCCATTGCCAAGCACTGACCCAGGCCTGCAACTACTGTGAGGGTGAGTAACTACACAATATGAGAGAGGCATACCCTATCGCAAGAGTAAGTCTATGGCATCTTTATGAGGATTTAAAAAAAATATATAGATATTTCACCTTTTATTTAACCAGGTAGGCTAGTTGAGAACAAGTTCTCATTTGCAACTGCGACCTGGCCAAGATAAAGCAAAGCAGTTCGACATACAACAACACAGAGTTACACATGGAGTAAAGAAACATATAGTCAATAATACAGTAGAAAATTCTATATACAGTATGTGCAAATGAGGTAGGTAAGGCAATAAATAGGCCATGGTGGCGAAGTAATTACAATATAGCAATTAAACACTGGAATGGTATGTGCAGAAGATGTATGTGCAAGTAGAGATACTGGGGTGCAAAGGAGCAAGAAAAATAAATAAATACAGTATGGGGATGAGGTAGTTGGATGTGCTATTTACAGATGGGCTATTTACAGATGGGCTATTTACAGATGGGCTATGTAAAGGTGCAGTGATCTGTGAGCAGCTCTGACAGCTGGTGCTTAAAGATGGTGAGAGAGATATGAGTCTCCAGCCTCAGTGTTTTTTGCAGTTCGTTCCAGTCATTTGCTGCAGAAAACTGGAAGGAAAGGTGGCCAAAGGAAGAATTGGCTTTGGGGGTGACCAGTGAGATATACCTGCTGGAGTGCGTGCTACGGGTGGGTGCTGCTATGGTGACCAGTGAGCTGAGATAAGGCGGGGCTTTACCTAGCAGAGACTTGTTGATGACCTGGAGCCAATGGGTTTGGCGACGAGTATGAAGCGAGGGCCAGCCAACGAGAGCGTACAGGTTGCAGTGGTGGGTAGTATTTGGGCTTTGGTGACAAAACGGATGGCACTGTGATAGACTGCATCCAATTTGTTGAGTAGAGTGTTGCAGGCTATTTTGTAAATGACATCGCCGAAGTCGAGGATCAGTAGGATGGTCAGTTTTACACGGGTATGTTTGGCAGCATGAGTGAAGGATGTTTTGTTGCGAAATATGAAGCCAATTCTGGGATTTAATTTTGGATTGGAAATGCTTAATGTGAGTCTGGAAGGAGAGTTTACAGTCTAGTCAGTCACCTAGGTATTTGTAGATGTCCACATATTCTAAGTCAGAACCGTCCAGAGTAGTGATGCTGGACGGGCAGGCAGGTGCGGGCAGCGATCGGTTGAAGAGCATGCATTTAGTTTTACTTGCATATAACCTGCCTAGGACTGGGGAACCCCGTTCAGCTAGCGGAACCCATCGCCAACAATGAAAACGCAGGGCTCAAAATTCAATCAACATAAATCTCATAATTCAATTTTCTCAAACATACAAGTATTAGGCACCATTTTAAAGATACAATTCTCGTTAATCCAACCACAGTGTCCGATTTTAAAAAATAAATAAAAAATTCAGAACATATATTTATGTTAGGTCAGCAACTAGTCACAGAAAGCATGCAGTGATTTTCCAAGCAAAGAGAGGAGTCACAAAAAGCAGAAATATTCATAAAATGTACCACTAACCTTTGATATTCTTCATCAGATGACACTCCCGGGACAACATGTTACTCAATACATGTATGTTTTGTCTCACCTCATTTGCTCACATTGTATATAGACTTGTTTATACTGTATTATTGACTGTATGTTTGTTTTACTCCATGTGTAACTCTGTGTCGTTGTATGTGTCGACCTGCTTTGCTTTATCTTGGCCAGGTCGCAATTGTAAATGAGAACTTGTTCTCAACTTGCCTACCTGGTTAAATAAAGGTGAAATAAAAAAATAAAAAAATATTTATATCCAAAAACCTTACATTTGGCTTTGCCTCCAAAACATCCTGTGAATTTGCACAGAGCCACATCAAAACACAGAAATACTCACAATAAACATTAATAAAAGATACAAGTGTTATTCAAAGATTTAAAGAAATACTTCTCTTTAATGCAACCGCTGTGTTAGATTTTAAAAAAACTTTACGGAAAAAGCAAACCATGCAATAATCTGAGTACGGCGCTCAGACGACATACACAACCCAAGAATATATCCGCCATGTTGGAGTCAACATAAGTCAGAAATAGCATTATAAATATTCACTTACCTTTGATGATCTTCATCAGAATGCACTCCCAGGAATCCCAGATTCCACAATAAATGTTTGATTTGTTCCATAAAGTCCATCATTTATGTCCAAATTCCTCCTTTTGTTAGGGTGTTTAGTAAACAAATCGAAACTCACGAGGCGCGGGCAAGTCCAGCGGAAATGTCTGACGAAAATTCAAAAAAGTTATATTACTGGTCGTAGAAACAAATAAATCGATGTATAGAATCAATCTTTAGGATGTTTTTATCATAAATGTTCAATAATGTCCCAACCGGAGAATTAATTTGTCTGTAGAAAAGCAATGGAACGAGAGGTAACTTTCTTATGATCACGCGTCACGAGACCGAGGCAGTTGGCAGACCTCTGACTCATTCCCCTCTCATTCCCCCTCCTTCACAGTAGAAGCCTGAAACGACATTCTACAGACTGTTGACATCTAGTGGAAGCCTTAGGAAGTGCAAGATGACCCATATCCCACTGTATATTCAATAGGGACTGCGTTGAAAACCTACAAACCTCAGATTTCCCACTTCCTGGTTGCATTTCTTCTCAGGTTTTTGCCTGCCATATGAGTTCTGTTATACTCACAGACATCATTCAAACAGTTTTAGAAACCTCAGAGTGTTTACTATCCAATACTACTAATAATATGCATATATTAGCATCTGGGAAAGTGAAAATGCTGCCCCCTATCCCAAAGAAGTTAACTTGGCTTTCGAAGACCTTAGAAAGGCAGGGTAGGATAGATATAGGTCTGTAGCAGTTTGGGTCTAGTGTCTCCCCCTTTGAAGAGGGGGATGACCGCGGCAGCTTTCCAATCTTTGGGAATTTCAGACGATATGAAAGAGAGGTTGAACGGGCTAGTAATAGGGGTTGCAACAATTTCGGCAGATCATTTTAGAAAGAGAGGGTCCAGATTGTCTAGTCCGTCTGATTTGTAGGGGTCCAGATTTTGCAGTTCTTTCAGAACATCAGCTATCTGGGTTTGGGTGAAGGAAAAATGGGGAGGCTTGGGCGAGTTGCTGTGGGGGGGGGGGGGTGGAGGGCTGTTGATCGGGGTATGGGTAGCCAGGTGGAAACCACGGCCAGCCGTAGAAAAATACTTATTGAAATTCTCAATTATAGTGGATTTATCGGTGGTGACAGTGTTTCCTAGCCTCAGTGTAGTCAGCAGCTGGGAGGAGGTGCTCTTATTCTCCATGGACTTTACAGTGTCCCAGAACTTTTTTGAGTTTGTGCTGCAGGATGCAAATTTATGCTTGAAAAAGCTAGCTTTAGCTTTCCTAACTGCATGTGTACATTGGTTCCTAACTTCCCTGATAAGTTGCATATCACAGGGGTTATTCGATGCTAATGCAGAATACCACATGATGTTTTGTGCTGGTCAAGGGCAGTCCGGTCTGGAGAGGATCAAGGGCTATATTTGTTCCTGGTTCTACATTTTTGAATGGGGCATGCTTATTTAAGATGGTGAGGAAGGCACTTTTAAAGAATAACCAGGCATCCTCTACTGACGGGATGAGGTCAGAATCCTTCCCGGATACCCGGGCCAGGTCGATTAGAAAGGCCTGCCCGCTAAAGGGTTTTAGGGAGCATTTAACAGTGATGAGGGGTGGTCGTTTGACCGCAGACCCATCACGGATGCAGGCAATAAGGCAGTGATCGCTGAGATCTTGGTTGAAAACAGCAGAGGTGTATTTGGAGGGCAAGTTGGTTAGGATGATATCTATGAGGGTGCCCGTGTTTATGGCTTTGGGGTTGTTCCTGTTGGGGTCATTGATCCTTTGTGTGAGATTGAGGGCATCAAGCTTAGATTGTAGGATGGCCGGGGTGTTAAGCATGTCACAAGTTTAGGTCACCTAGCAGCACGAGCTCTGAAAATAGATGGGGGACAATCAATTCACATATGGTGTCCAGGGCACAGCTGGTGGCAGAGTGAGGTCTATAGCAAGCGGCAACGGTGAGAGACTTGTTTCTGAAAGGTGGATTTTTAAAAGTAAAAGCTTGAATTGTTTGGGTACAGACCTGGATAGTAAGACAGAACTCTGCAGGCTATTTCTGCAGTCGATTGCCATACCGCCCCCTTTGGCAGTTCTATCTTGTCGGAAAATGTAATAGTTAGCGATGTACATTTCAGCATTTTTGGTGGTCTTCCTAAGCCAGGATTCAGACACGGCTAGGACATCCGGGTTGGCAGAGTGTGTTAAAGCAGTGAATAAAACAAACTTAGGGAGGAGGCTTCTAATGTTAACATACATGAAACCAAGGCTTTTACGGTTACAGAAGTCAACAAATGTGAGCACCTGGGGAGTAGGAGTGGAGCTAGGCACTGCAGGGCCTGTATTTACCTCTACATCACCAGAGGAACAGAGGAGGAGTAGGATAAGGGTACGGCTAAAGGCTTTCAGAACTGGTCGTCTAGTACGTTCGGAACAGAGAGTAAAAGGAGCAGGTTTCTGGGTGCAATATAATTGATTCAAGGCATAATGTACAGACAAAGGTATGGTAGGATGTGAATACATTGGAGGTAAACCTAGGAATTTAGTAAAGATGAGAGAGATATTGTCTCTAGAGACGTTTTAACCAGGTGATATCACCACATATGTGGGAGGTGGAATTTAATGGCATATTGAGCAGGGCTAGAGGCTCTACAGTGAAATAAGACAATAATCACTAACCAGGACAGTAATGGACAAGGCATATTGATATTAAGGAGATGCATGCGTAGGGTTCCAGTGAGTGGTTGGGCTGGCTGGAGACACGGCGATTCAGATAGCTAGCAGGCCGTGGCTAGCAAGCTAGCAGAAGGGCCTTAGAGGGACGTCTCGACAGAGGAAAGTCTGTTTTAGCCTCCGCGTGTGTTGACGTCGATAGACCAGTCCTGATGGATTAGTAGGGTTCCGAGTAGCAGAGGGGTTCAAGTCCAATTGGCAAAATAGGTATCGTGGCCCAAGAAATTGGCTGATGGATCTATTCAGCTAACAGTCCAATATGTTCTCGACAGCTAGCGGGCCCGGCTAGCAGATGAGCATTCAGGGGACGTCGCGATGTAGGAGCCAGTTGAGTACCCCCTTGAGAAGATTACATCGTAGTCCAGTTGTGAAGGATCGGCGGGCTTCCGTGCCCCGTATCAGCAGTAGAAGGGGTCCGGGTATTGTAGCCCAGGAGTACCTGATGGGCCTCTCCAGCTAGCCAGGAGAATGGGCCTAGCATGGACTAACTCCAGGCTAATTGGTGCTTGCTAATTGGTGCAGACGTTAGCCAGGAGTAGTCACTCGGATAGCAGCTGGCTAGCTGCGATGATCCAGATAAAAAGGTCCAGAGCTTGCAGTAGGAAACCAGGGATATGGAGAGAAAATAGGTCCGGTATGCTCTGGTTTGAGTCGCGTTGTACGAACTGGCGAGAGCTTACCGAGCTAATAGTTAGCTGATGACCGCTAGCAGTGGTTAGCTGACTACTATCTAGTAGCTAGTGAGCTGGCTAGCTTCTGTTGGGGGATTCCGGTTCCGAGGTAAATAAAAATACGTTAGAAAAACAGATCCACAACACATTGGGTGAGGTGGGTTGCAGGAGAGTATTTTGAAGTTGAGGTTTAGAAAAAGATTTTAAAAAGATATGCGAAGAAAAAGATATAAAGAGATATATACATGGGACACGACAAGACGAGGGACAAAGACGTCTGACTGCTACGCCATCTTGGGTTTTGACGATGATACACAGGGAACAAGTGTTTGAAGGATGCTTCTCATAGGGACTTATCTATTTGTTTCTGTTCTTAGGTGAGACATTAGTGAACGTTCTGGACTTTAAAAAGGACATGGGCCTGTGGCATGGAGTTCTCACGGTGAGAGTGTGTGTGTTTGTGGATGGGGGGATAATAGTTACAGGTAAACTGATTTCATATCATATGTATTTCCATTCAATAAGTTGTATTTTGTTGTTCTTTCAGAGTGTAATGAACAGGATCCACACTATCAGTGTGCCCTACGCTGTGATGAAGGCTTGCCCTCTCTCCTGGGTTCAGAGGGTCCACATACATAAAGGTAGTTACACCACCCACACCTCCACACCCTCTCTCTCTCCGTGTGACCATGAGAACACTTTGATGTTCATGTACTCATTTGTTCCTCCTCTCCCCCCATAGCGCGCGTTGCCTTGGTGAAGTGTCGTGACCTGCACTGGGCCATGATGGCACACAGGGAACAGAGGGACACCAGCCTGGCATCACTGCGCATGCTCATTGTCGCTGACGGAGCCAACCCCTGTGAGTGTGAAATGTAGTCCATGCAGGGAAATGTGTGGAAGCCACACTGTAACTACAGATGGCAGACATGTTTGGAACTGGTCTGCATCCCAGTAAGCAAAATTACCTTGAAAATACTTTAAAAGGTCTTTTGCATTTTAGGTACTGAATGAAAGGTGAAAATACTTATTTTCCGGATGTTGAAATCTGGTGCATTGTAGGTGTTGAATGAAAGGTGAGAAGACTTATTTTCTGGCAGTCAAAAATATGTATTTTCCGGACATTGAAAATACTTAATTTACAGATGTTAAAAATACATTTTTTTTCAGACGTTGATTCTATGGTAAAATTTCAACTGCACATACAATGCTTACTTCATTGAGAATGTATCACAATAATACTTTTTCAAGGCTCTTACTATAGGAAAAAGGAGCCAACAGAACAGAAAAAGGATTGCAACAGAATATTTAGAATTACTTTCAGCTGTAGCATTAGGTATGTTAGCTTTTTCAAAAGCTTTATACCTGACAGCAATTATGTTCAAACTAATTCAACCTACGTAATAAACCAACAGACAACTTCAACTACAGTAACATTCTCAGTTAAAAAATCTTTCTTACTATGACTGTGATATATTGTTGTTTATCTACTTAAGTTTAATGCATTGACTGTAGGTGGTTCTGGATAAGATCATCTGCTGAATAACCAAAATGTAAATTATATCGTTTTTATGTATAATGTAGCATGCTGGGTATTATGCTAATTAGCCCCGCCCCCAAACAAGTACACATTTGGTCAGATCCAAAACTGTACTAATAATAGACGTTTAGGCTATGTTTCACAAGTTTGAACCTCAGTAAAATACGGCACCGATTTGTACAATAGAGCACAGTAGAGTGCAGTACAGGAAAACATTTATTTGGTAGAGTAGACAGTAGAGTAAAGTTTAGTTCATTCGAGTATAGTGCATTAGAATAAAGTAGGGGACAATACAGTACATTACTTTACAGTACTCTACTGTGCTCTATTGTGTTGTACTGTACTATATTCTACTTTTCTTGACTATACTGTGTACTATACTGTAATGTACTGTACTCTGCTGTGCTGTACTGTGCTGTCCAAAATTGTGAAACATAGTGCCTTCGTAAAGTATTCAGACCCCTTGACTTTTTCCACATGTTGTTACATTACAGCCTTATTCTAAAATGGATTAAATAAATACAAATTCCTTAGCAATCTACACATATTACCCCATAACTACAAAGCGAAAACAGTTTTCTAGTAATGTTTTTCAAATGTACACAGAAATACCTTATTTACTTAAGTATTCAGACCCTTTGCTATGTGACTCAAAATTGAGCTCAGGTGCATCCTGTTTCCATGAATCATCATTCAGATGTTTTTACAACTTGATTGGAGTCCACCTGTTTTAAATTCAATTGATTGGACATTATTTGGGAAAGGCACACAACTGTCTATATAAGGTCCCACAGTTGACAGTGCATGTCAGAGCAAAAACCAAACCATGAGGTCGAAGAAATTGTCCGTAGATCTCCGAGACAGACAGGATTTTGTCAAGGCACAGATCTGGAGAAGGGTACCAAAACATGTCTGCAGCATTGAAGGTCCCCAAAAGCACAGTGGCCTCCATCATTCTAAAATAGAAAGAGTTTGAAACCACCAAGACTCTTCCTACAGCTGGCCGCCCAGCCAAACTGAGCAATCACGGGACAAGGGTCTTGGTCAGGGAGGTAACCAAGAACCCTATGGTCACTCTGACAGAGCTCCAGAGTTCCTCTGTGGAGATAGGAGAACCTTCCCGAAAGACAACCATCTTTGCAGCACTCCACCAATCAGGCTTTTATGGTAGAGTGACCAGACGGAAGCCACTTCTCAGTAAAAGGCACATGACAGCCCAATTGGAGTTTGCCAAAAAGGCACCGAAAGACTCTCAGGCCATGAGAAACAAGATTCTCTGGTCTGATGAAACCAATTTTGAACTCTTTGGCCTGAATGCCAAGCGTCACCTCTAGGAAACCTGACACCATCCCTACAGTGAAGCTTGGTGCTGGCAGCATCATGCTGTGGGGATGTTTTTCAGCGGCAGGGACTGGGAGACTCGTCAGGATCTAGGCAAAGATGAACGGAGCAAAGTACAGAGAGATCAGACTGGGGCGAAGGTTCACCTTCCATCAGGACAACGACCCTAAGCACACAGGCAAGACAACACAGGAATGGCTTCGGGACAAGTCTCTGAATGTCCTTGAGTGGCCCAGCCAGAGCCCGGACTTGAACTCAATTGCACATCTCTGTAGAGACCTGAAAATAGCTGTGCAGCAACGCTCCCTTTCCAACCTGACAGAACTTGAGAGGATCTGCAGAGAAGATTGGGAGAAACTCCCCAAGTACAGGTATGCCTAGCTTGTAGCGTCATACCCAAGAAGGGTCGAGACTGTAATCGCTGCCAAAGGTGCTTCAACAAAGTACTGGTCTGAATACTTATGTAAATGTCATATTTCAGTTTTTATTTTTAATAAATTAGCAACAATTCCTAAAAATCTGTTTGTGCTTTGTTATTATGGGGTATTGTGTGTAGATTGATGAGGAAAGCATTTTTTAAAGTACATTTTAGAATAAGGCTAACCTAACAGAATGTGGAAAAAGTCAAGGGGTCTGAAAACTTTCCGAAGGAACTGTAGATGTCAGGAGTGGACCAAATCTGAACCAATTATAGACGTCTATGTTTGGGCCAAATAAAGGCCAGTCCGGACATCAGTGGATGTTGAAATCAAGGCTGGTCTAGACCGGACAAAATCTGAACCAAACATAGACGTCTATGATTGGTTCAGATTTGGTCCAGTCTGGACTGGACCAAAAAACATTGCTGTCGGTAAATGCAAATAGGACAATTGCAAGTGATAAACAAAGCCCTGTATGGTTAAAATGGATACCCTCCAAAAATGGTCAGTGTTGTGAGCCAGCACCTCGTCTTAATAGGTGTGCAGTTCTTTTTCTTCTACAGTGTTGTGAGATGACATTGTTGTTGAGTCTCTCTCTCTCTCTCTCTCTGTCTTTGTCTCTCCCTAAGGGTCGGTGTCGTCCTGCGATGCCTTCCTCAATGTGTTCCAGATCCACGGGCTGAAGCCAGAGGTCATCTGTCCCTGTGCCACCTCCCCTGAGGCCATGACGGTAGCCATCCGCAGGTAGGATGGGCTGAATCCGTCTGCTTAGCAAAAGTAACAGTTTGTGTTTTGTTTTGCTACTCGGCCAAATTGTATTTATTTATTTGTATTTACTTAACCTTTATTTATCTAGGCAAGTCACTTAAGAACATATTCTTATTTATAATGACGGCCTACTAAAAGGCAAAAGGCCTCCTGCGGGGATGTGGGCCTGGGATTTAAAAAATTAATACAATATAAATATAGGACAAAACGCACATCACAACAAGAGAGACACAACACTACATAAAGAAAGACCTAAGACAACAACATAACAAGGCAGTAAAACATGACAACACAGCATGGTAGGAACACAACATGACAACAACATGGTGGCAACACAACATGGTAGCAGCACAAAAACATGGTACAAACATTATTGGGCAAAGTCAACAGCACAAAGGTCAAGAAAGTAGAGACAACAATCCATCATACAAAGCAGCCACAACTGTCAGTAAAAGTGTCCATGATTGAGTCTTTGAATGAAGAGATTGATATAAAACTGTCCAGTTTGAGTGTTTGTTGCAGCTCATTCCAGTCGCTAGCTGCAGCGAACTGAAAAGAGGAGCGACCCAGGGATGTGTGCGCTTTAGGGACCTTTAACAGAATGTGACTGGCAGGACGGGTGTTGTATATGGAGAATGAGGGCTGCAGTAGATATCTCAGATATGGGGGAGTGAGGCCTAAGAGGGCTTTATAAATAAGCATCAACCAGTGGGTCTTGCGACGGGTTTACAGAGATGACCAGTTTACAAAGGAGTATAGAGTGCAGTGATGGGACATATAAGGAGCATTGGTGGAAAATCTGATGGTAAAGAACATCTAGCTACTCGAGAGCACCCTTACCTGCCGATCAATAAATTATGTCTCCGTAATCTAGCATGGGTAGGATGGTAATCTGAATCAGGGTTAGTTTGGGAGCTGGGGTGAAAGAGGAGCGATTACGATAGTGTCACGACTGCCGCCAAAGTCGGTTCCTCTCCTTGTTCGGGTGGCATTCGGTGGTCGATGTCACCGGTCTTCTAGCCATCGCCAATCCACTTTTCATTTTCCATTTCAATTTCCATTTGTCTTGTTTTCCCGCACACCTGGTTTACATTCCCTCATTATTTGACGTGTATTTAAATTGTTTGTTGTGTATGTGTACTTCAGACTGGTTTGCACCGGGTTATGTCAACCCATATTTGTTTATTGTTCTTAGTGCCGTGTGTCTGTTCGGCGTAATAAAGGGCTCCCCGTTTGCTACCCAATTCTGCTCTCCTGCGCCTGACTTCCCTGCAGCCAGTTACGCGTACCTTACAGAGAGAGGAACCAAGTCTAGATTTAACTTTAGCCTGCAGCTTTGATATGTGCTGAGAGAAGGACAGTGCACCGTCTAGCCATACTCCCATGTCTTTGTATGAGGTCAAGCTCTAAAGCCCTCAGAGGTAGTAATGACACATGTGGGAAGAGGGGCATTCTTCTTACCAAACCACATGACCTTTATTTTGGAGGTGTTCAGAACAAGCTTAAGGGTAGAGAAAGCTTGTTGGAAACTAAGAAATCTTTGAGTATAAGACTGTATCATCTGCATATAAATGGATGAGTGAGCTTCCTACTGCCTGAGCTACATTGTTGATGTAAATTGAGAAGAGCGTGGGGCCTAGGATTCAGCCTTGTGGTGCTCCCTTGGTGACAGACAGTGACTGAGACAACAGATTTTCTGAATTCATACACCACACTCTTTGAGAAAGGTAGTTAGCAAACCAGGCCAAAGACCCCTCAGAGACCCCAATACTCCTTAGCCGGCGCGCAAGAATGGAATGGTCTACCATATCAAAAGCTTTGGCCAAGTCTATAAAAATAGCAGCACAGTATTGCTTAGAATCAAGGGCAATGGTGACATCATTGAGGACCTTTAAGGTTGCAGTTACACATCCATAACCTGACCGGAAAACAGATTGCATACCCGAGAGAATACTATAGACATCAAGAAAGCCAGTCTGTTTAAACCATCTGACCCAGATGTTTTTTGGGGGTCAAGTTTAAGGAGCTCCTTTAGCACTTCGGACTCAGTGACTGCCTGCAGGGAGAAACTTTGTAGCGGGGCAGGGGAAAAAGAGGGAGAAGCATCGGGGATAGTCACATTAGAAGGGGTGGGAGATGAGGAAATGTTGGACGGGCAAGGAGGCATGGCTGAGTCAAATAGGAATCCTGACTTAATGAAGTGGTGATTTTAAAGAGCTCAGCCATACGCTTCTTGTCAGTAACAACCACATCATCAACATTAAGGGACATAGGCAGCTGTGAGGAGGAGGGTTTATTCTCCAGTTCTTTAACCATTTTCCAGAACTTGGGGTTAGACCCACAGAGAGAGAACTGCTCCTTAAAGTAATTGACAAACACGTGTTTGTAGTACCCTGATTTACCTCTGGAAAAATGTAATGAAATGAAAGTTACATAATGCACCTTCAATAATTGAAATTTTCTACGGATACAAGGACTGTCTTTCGGCAGTGTGTGTGTATTTTGTGTAAAATCCCTGTCCTCTCCTGTACCTTTCTGTGTGCAGGCCGGGGGTGCCGGGGACGCCTCTCCCAGCCAGGGCTATCCTCTCCATGGGGGGTCTGAGTCACGGGGTCATCAGGGTCAACACAGAGGACAAAAACTCTGCCCTCACCGTGCAGGATGTGGGTCATGTGATGCCTGGAGGTGAGGAGGGGGGATGCACAGTATAGAAGAGAGAGAAATTGAGGATCTCACTTGAGAGTGATATCAGGTGTGAAATCCATGTGTATGTGTGTAATTAGCGTACAAGTCTCAGGCAGGGCTATAGTAACTACTCACGAGAGTATGATTCCAAATCACCTCCACTGCAGGTCCATTTCTAAATATGAATGTGTTTGTTCTTGGGGCCACCCGTATGCACGGATGACTGTAAGTCACTTTGGGCGAAAGTGTCTTCTAAATGGCATATATTACTATTATTATTATATTTGTTTATTTATGTGTAAGTTGGTTTCTGTAATTGTATGTGCGTTATTATTCCTGTACATGTATTTATCTGTGCAGCTGACTGTGTTTCTGTCTCTGATGTGTATAGTGAAGCTTGACTCTGTCTCTGTGTTTCTGTGTCTGATGTGTACAGTGAAGCCTGACTCTGATTCTCTGTGTCTATAGCTCTGATGTGTATAGTGAAGCCTGAAGGGCCTCCTCAGCTCTGTAAGACCGATGAGATAGGGGAGATCGTGGTGAACTCTCGTGCAGGAGGCAACATGTACTATGGCCTACCAGGAGTCACCAAGAACACCTTTGAGGTACGGACTCACAACCATTCGATTCCCCCTTATGTGTTACGTACTGTATGGGGGAACATGGTCAGACACCTGGTCAGGACCTGGTCAGACACATCAAACTCTGAACATTCAATATGCTTACCAACACGTTTTCCATTAGAAATGTTAAAATGTCAAAAATGCCTGTCTGTCTCTCTTTTTCTTTCTTTCTTTCTCTCTCTCTCTCTCTCTCTCTCTCTCTCTCCCTCTCTTTCTTTCTTTCTTTCTTTCTTTCTTTCTTTCTTTCTTTCTTTCTTTCTTTCTTTCTTTCTTTCTTTCTTTCTTTCTCTCTCTCTCTCTTTCTTTCTCTCTCTTTCTTTCTTTCTTTCTTTCTTTCTCTCTCTCTCTCTCTCTCTTTCTTTCTCTCTCTTTCTTTCTCTCTCTCTCTCTTTCTTTCTCTCTCTTTCTTTCTCTCTCTCTCTCTTTCTTTCTCTCTCTCTCTCTTTCTTTCTCTCTCTCTTTCTTTCTTTCTCTCTCTCTTTCTTTCTTTCTCTCTCTCTTTCTTTCTTCTTTCTCTCTCTCTAGGTGATTCCTGTCAATGCTCTTGGTGCTCCTATTGGAGAGATCCCTTTTGTGAGATCTGGACTCCTAGGCTTCGTAGGACCCGTAAGTAAGACTGTCTTGTGACTGTGTGCGTGTGTCCATATTCACGTGCAGTGTGTATTGAATGCTGTGTCTAACCCTTCTACAGGGCAGTCTGATATTTGTGGTGGGGAAGAACGAAGGCCTGCTGATGGTGAGTGGGAGGAGACACAACGCTGATGACTTGGTGGCCACAGCACTGGCCGTGGAGCCTGTCAAGACTGTGTATCGTGGGAGGTGAGTACTGTGTGTGTGCATGCATTCGTGTGTGTGTGCGCGCATGTGTCAGCATGTATTTGAAGGGACAGTGGATGAGGTCTGCTGTATGTGCTCACTGTGAGTCAGGTATATTGGGGATTGAGCATAGAGATGTATAGAGATCATTACTTGGATATAACCTGTTTTTGCATAGACATTGCCATTGATGGCTTCCACCAGTTTAAAGTAGTCAACTTGGTGGGGATTCCTATGGGTTGGGAGTGATCAGCCAATGACCAAAATGTGTCATCTTCAAATTGGTTTGCCAAGTTTGTAAATGGCTTTAAGCTATATTACGTAATCTAGTGGCCACAATAAATTAATGACACACAAGATTTGGTTCAAGACTCCAGTAAGTGGCAGTAAGTCACCAATATTAGCTTTCCACTTTTTTTATCTAAAGAAAATGGACTACTTTAAACCGAAGATAGCCTTAATGTCGTTGCTCATGCTGTCAAAGACTCCATAATGTCACAGATGCAACGTTGCAGTCTATGGCATTAAGTTTTGTTTGTTGTGTATCACCACTGTCATCTGGTGGTTATTAGAGAGCACTGCAGGCCCATAGTGCACTCCAATATGAGTGTATGTGTATACAGCATGTTTCTGTGTGGGATGTGGGGGTGTATTGGCCCCCGAAAAGAGAATCTCAAGCTGTGAAAATGCTTGTTATCCAGAGCAGTTTTGTGTGTGTAGGAATTGCAGTGTTCTCTGCTTTATGTGTGGATGTACATATACAGTTTATGGAGGGAGAGGTCAATATCTATGTGTGTGACTATGGATCTTTGCAGACATTCTAATTGTGTGCGTGCGTGTGTGTGTCAGGATTGCGGTGTTCTCTGTGACAGTGTTCTATGATGAGAGGATAGTGGTTGTGGCAGAGCAGAGGCCAGATGCCAGTGAGGAGGACAGCTTCCAGTGGATGAGCCGAGTACTGCAGGTAGCTAACCCCCCTACAAACACCTCTTTCTTGGTACATTCCAAAATTAACACCACAGTTTTCAATATACTCTAAACACTTGATTAGGGAAGTTGTCTAATTGAGGGGTGTTGTGTATGTCCACTGTCCAGGCCATTGACAGTATTCACCAGGTGGGTTTGTACTGCCTAGCCCTGGTGCCTGCCAACACATTACCCAAGACCCACCTGGGAGGCATCCACATCTTCGAGACCAAGCAGCACTTCCTGGACGGCAACCTGCACCCCTGTAACATCCTCATGTGCCCCCATACCTGTGTCACCAACCTCCCCAAACCACGGCAGAAACAGCCAGGTACAGTAGGCTCAGCTCAGGGGATCATAGAGCAAAACTTGGCAACTGGTTGGCTTACAGTGGCCATGACTTTTGAGCTAGGGACTTTATTGTGAATATTGTGAAAATGCATCTCTTTATCTCTCCCGCTCTCTCTTTTTCTTTCTTTCTTTCTTTCTTTCTTTCTTTCTTTCTTTAGTGGGTGTGGGTCCAGCCTCCATCATGGTGGGGAACCTGGTAGCAGGGAAGAGGATAGCCCAGGCAGCAGGCAGGGATCTGGGCATGATCGAGGACCAGGACCTGATCAGGAAGGTAGGACCACATCTCTTCATCATGAGTTAGAAAGGACCCACATGCACGGTGGCCCATAGATAGCATGGTAGGGACTATAGCAGTTGTTGGTACTACTAACCTGGCCATTGTTTGTAGCCAACACTACAAACAATGGCATGCCTACTGCTGGATAGTCACGTTCGGTGCGCTGTTGGTCTGCCGCCATATTGGTTGCAGACAGCGGTCCAATATGGGCTTGCCTGCAGTGGTGTGCTGCCTCTTTGCCACCATTGGTCCAGTAAGTGTTTGCTTGTTGGGTAGTTAGACCGGACAAGATAGCTGGTAAACCATGTGAGCAACATGATGCATTCTTTCTTCTGTCCTAATGCACTCGTCTCTCTCTGGATGTAACATTACATAGCTCCGTATGTGGCCTACTATGATGGTAAGAGCTACTGCCCCCTCCCTACCCACCACACCCTGGTTCTTCCTTTGCTTCTCTCTGCAATGTGCTGTACAGTGACGCGCTCAATGTGAATGGGGTTACTTTTCAGTTGCACACGCAAATAATTCTAAGGATGCATCGCTAAGTTCTGGCAAGATTTGAGATCTTGCATGGTGTCAGAATTGATGCTCTGAATCTACACGTGCTAATGTATTATGCCATTTATTTTCCTTCTGCATCACAGCACAGTTATGGGGACAGTCTGTCGTGGCATCTCTTAATGTCACCTTATGTCCCATGCCTTCCATTGGCTCCCATCATCTCCTGAATGTTCAAAACATTACACACACAGGCCTTGCTCGTCTGCAGAATTGTTTGGACTCCAAGGAAGGCCCTGCAAGCCATCTTCCCGAGATCCAAACATGCACATCTGCTCTTCATGTGCTTTGCTGTTTTTCCCCAATTGATTTCCCCCCATAATTGCTATTAGCTACAACTTAAATCAGTTTTTCATTATTTTAAGGAGTAGTTTGGCTAATGCTGCATGGTGTAAATTGAACATTTTCTTGATATTTTGCCAATGGGAGTGACAGTTGCCTTCCTCCTGGTAGAAAAGCTACCAACAGAGGACATTTTGGCTTCAGGGCTATTTACTGCAGTGCACCTGTATTGGCATTCTTCATGTCCTTAGACTTACTGTAACTTAAGGGAATTAACTTGATGAAATTCAAGTTCTGTCAGGTTTGTCCCATCAGCAAAATACAACTCCTATTAGATTTATTTGTAGTTATTTAGTGTTGATATCAATAGATATTTTTTCCCCTCATGTTGATATACAATTGATATACAATTGATATGCATATTGATACGATTGCTATGTAATGACCTTTGACCATCTCTTTTCTCTCCTCAGCACCAGTTCCTGTCCGAGGCTCTACAGTGGAGGGCACAGACTGACCCAGACCACTGTCTCTATGTGCTGCTCAATGCAAAGGTAGCACTCTCACTCTTATAGACTCACTCTCATGCGTATTACGGTAAACAGAACCCCCCATATACAGTTGTGCCCAGTTGTAAATAAACCCCTTGCCCCTACCCTCTCTAACTCCTGTGCTTCAGGGGGTAGCGGTATCCACAGCAACATGTGTGCAGCTGCATAAGCGGGCAGAGAAGATTGCAGCGGCGCTCACAGAGAAAGGCAGCATCAACACCGGGGACAACGTGGTGCTGCTCTACCCTCCTGGTGAGTCCTTTCGGTCTGTCTGTCAGACTCTGGTGAGGATGACATAGAGTTACAGTCGGTCTCTCTCTCTAGGTATTGACCTGATAGCCTCCTTCTATGGCTGTCTGTATGCTGGCTGTGTTCCTGTCACTGTCAGACCTCCTCATCCACAGAACCTGGCAGCTACACTTCCCACTGTCCGCATGATCATCGACGTAAGTGTGTGTGTTTGTGTGTATACAGTTGAAGTCAGAAGTTTACATATAACTTAGCAAAATACATTTAAACTCAGTTTTTCACAATTCCTGACATTTAATCCATTTAAAAAATCCCTGCCTTAGGTCAGTTAGGATCACCACTTTATTTTCAGAATGTGAAATGTCGGAATAATAGTAGAGAGAATTTTTTATTTCAGCTTTTATTTCTTTCATCACATTCCCAGTGAGTCAGAAGTTTACATACACTCAATTAGTATTTGTTAGCATTGCCTTTAAATTGTTTAACTTGGATCAAATGTTTTGGGTAGCCTTCCACAAGCTTCCCACAATAAGTTGGGTGAATTTTGGCCCATTCCTCCTGACAGAGCTGGTGTAACTGAGTCAGGTTTGTAGGCCTCCTTGCTCGCACACGCTTTTTCAGTTCTGCCCACAAATTTTCTAGGATTGAGGTCAGGGCTTTGTGATGGCCACTCCAATACCTTGACTTTGCTGTCCTTAAGCCGGTTTGCCACAACTTTTGAAGTATGCTTGGGGTCATTGTCCATTTGGAAGACTCATTTGTGACCAAGCTTTAACTTCCTGACTGAGGTCTTGAGATGTTGCTTCAATATATCCACAAAATTTCCCTTCCTCACAATGCCATCTATTTTGGGAAGTACACCAGTCCCTCCTGCAGTCCCATGTGCAGTTGCAAACCGTAGTCTGGATTTTTTATGGCGGTTTTGGAGCAGTGGCTTCTTCCTTGCTGAGCAGAGTTTCAGGTTATGTCAATATAGGACTCATTTTACTGTCGATATATATACTTTTGTACCTGTTTCCTCCAGCATCTTCACATGGACCTTTTCTGTTGTTCTGGGATTGGATTGCACTTTTCGCACCAAAACGCGTCTCCTTACTGAGTGGTATGACAGCTGCGTGGTCCCATGGTATTTATACGTGCATACTATTGTTTGTACAGATGAACGTGGTACCTTCAAGTGTTTGGAAATTTCTCCCAAGGATGAACGAGACTTGTTTTCTGAGGTCTTCGCTGATTTCTTTTGATTTTTCCATTATGTCAAGCAAAGAGGCACTACGTTTGAAGGTAGGCCTTGAAATACATCCACGGGTACACCTCCAATTGACTCAAATGATGTTAATTATCCCATCAGAAGCTTCTAAAGCCATGACATCATTTTCTGGAATTTTCCAAGTTTTTTAAAGGCACAGTTAACTTAGTGTATGTAAACTCCTGACCCTCTGGAATTGTGATACAGTGAATTGTAAGTGAAATAATCTGTCTGTAATCAATTGTTGGAAAAAGTACTTGTGTCATGCACAAAGTAGATGTCCTAACCGACTTGCCAAAACTATAGTTTGTTAACAAGAAATTTGTGGAGTGGTTGAAAAACTAGTTTTAATGACTCTAACCTAAGTGTATGTAAACTTCCGACTTCAACTGTATGTGCTATCTTTTGATCAAGTCAGTGTATGAGGATGGGTGCTTTCTTATGAGCATGGTGTTTGAGTGTAATTATTTTGGTCTTCCAAAGGTAGACAAACTAACATGTTGTTTGTGGTGCCTCTGTCTGTCCCCAGGTCAGTAAAGCTGCCTGTATCCTTACCACTCAGAACCTCATGAGGATCCTACGCTCTAAAGAGGCTGCTGCCACTCTGAACATTAAAACATGGCCGACAATCATAGACACAGGTACCAAAGACCAGGGGTTCTTAAACTTTTTGACCCCGGGACCCCTTTTGTGGTAGCAAATTCACACCCTCATATTCAGAACACAACTTGAGTGAGATAAAATAGCATACAATGAGTTGTACTATGACTTTGGCAGTGCATGGCCAGATAAACCAAGTCTCAGGCCCTGGGATGGAACACATTTTTTCCAAGTTTCCTGAAATTCTACACATTTTGCCATGAGGCAGAGAGAAAACTTTGCTGTTTAAAATGTTAAATTACAGTGCATTTATGTAAAGTATTGAGTTCAAAAGTTGATAATTGGTGGACTACTGTGGATACCAATATCCCTGTGAGCTTCCCAGGCACGTGATGCCCAGGTTTAAGAAAATATATGGTATATTAATTATATTGTATTGTATTATACCCTCTAAACTTATTCCACAGATCCCTTGGACAAAATGAGTTGAATATATAAAAAAAAAAAAATATATATATATATATACAGTGCCTTGCGAAAGTATTCGGCCCCCTTGAACTTTGCGAACTTTTGCCACATTTCAGGCTTCAAACATAAAGATATAAAACTGTATTTTTTTGTGAAGAATCAACAACAAGTGGGACACAATCATGAAGTGGAACGACATTTATTGGATATTTCAAACTTTTTTAACAAATCAAAAACTGAAAAATTGGACGTGCAAAATTATTCAGCCCCTTTACTTTCAGTGCAACAAACTCTCTCCAGAAGTTCAGTGAGGATCTCTGAATGATCCAATGTTGACCTAAATGACTAATGATGATAAATACAATCCACCTGTGTGTAATCAAGTCTCCGTATAAATGCACCTGCACTGTGATAGTCTCAGAGGTCCGTTAAAAGCGCAGAGAGCATCATGAAGAACAAGGAACACACCAGGCAGGTCCGAGATACTGTTGTGAAGAAGTTTAAAGCTGGATTTGGATACAAAAATATTTCCCAAGCTTTAAACATCCCAAGGAGCACTGTGCAAGCGATAATATTGAAATGGAAGGAGTATCAGACCACTGCAAATCTACCAAGACCTGGCCGTCCCTCTAAACTTTCAGCTCATACAAGGAGAAGACTGATCAGAGATGCAGCCAAGAGGCCCATGATCACTCTGGATGAACTGCAGAGATCTACAGCTGAGGTGGGAGACTCTGTCCATAGGACAACAATCAGTCGTATATTGCACAAATCTGGCCTTTATGTAAGAGTGGCAAGAAGAAAGCCATTTCTTAAAGATATCCATAAAAAGTGTTGTTTAAAGTTTGCCACAAGCCACCTGGGAGACACACCAAACATGTGGAAGAAGGTGCTCTGGTCAGATGAAACCAAAATTGAACTTTTTGGCAACAATGCAAAACGTTATGTTTGGCGTAAAAGCAACACAGCTCATCACCCTGAACACCATCCCCACTGTCAAACATGGTGGTGGCAGCATCATGGTTTGGGCCTGCTTTTCTTCAGCAGGGACAGGGAAGATGGTTAAAATTGATTGGAAGATGGATAGAGCCAAATACAGGACCATTCTGGAAGAAAACCTGATGGAGTCTGCAAAAGACCTGAGACTGGGACGGAGATTTGTCTTCCAACAAGACAATGATCCAAAACATAAAGCAAAATCTACAATGGAATGGTTCAAAAATAAACATATCCAGGTGTTAGAATGGCCAAGTCAAAGTCCAGACCTGAATCCAATCGAGAATCTGTGGAAAGAACTGAAAACTGCTGTTCACAAATGCTCTCCATCCAACCTCACTGAGCTCGAGCTGTTTTGCAAGGAGGAATGGGAAAAAATGTCAGTCTCTCGATGTGCAAAACTGATAGAGACATACCCCAAGCGACTTACAGCTGTAATCGCAGCAAAAGGTGGCGCTACAAAGTATTAACTTAAGGGGGCTGAATAATTTTGCACGCCCAATTTTACAGTTTTTTGATTTGTTAAAAAAGTTTGAAATATCCAATAAATGTCGTTCCACTTCATGATTGTGTCCCACTTGTTGTTGATTCTTCACAAAAAAATACAGTTTTATATCTTCATGTTTGAAGCCTGAAATGTGGCAAAAGGTCGCAAAGTTCAAGGGGGCCGAATACTTTCGCAAGGCACTGTGTATGTGTGTATATATATATATATATATATATATATATATACACTGCTCACTGCTCAAAAAAATAAAGGGAACACTTAAACAACACAATGTAACTCCAAGTCAATCACACTTCTGTGAAATCAAACAGTCCACTTAGGAAGCAACACTGATTGACAATAAATTTCACATGCTGTTGTGCAAATGGAATAGACAACAGATGGAAATGATAGGCAATTAGCAAGACACCCCCAATAAAGGAGTGGTTCTGCAGATGGTGACCACAGACCACTTCTCAGTTCCTATGCTTCCTGGCTGATGTTTTGGTCACTTTTGAATGCTGGCGGTGCTTTCACTCTAGTGGTAGCATGAGACGGAGTCTACAACCCACACAAGTGGCTCAGGTAGTGCAGCTCATCCAGGATGGCACATCAATGCGAGCTGTGGCAAGAAGGTTTGCTGTGTCTGTCAGCGTAGTGTCTAGAGCATGGATGCGCTACCAGGAGACAGCCCAGTACATCAGGAGACGGGGAGGAGGCCGTAGGAGGGCAACAACCCAGCAGCAGGACCGCTACCTTCTCCTTTGTGCAAGGAGGAGCAGGAGGAGCACTGCCAGAGCCCTGCAAAATGACCTCCAGCAGGCCACAAATGTGCATGTGTCTGCTCAAACGGTCAGAAACAGACTCCATGAGGGTGGTATGAGGGCCCGACGTCCACAGGTGGGGGTTGTGCTTACAGCCCAACACCGTGCAGGACGTTTGGCATTTGCCAGAGAACACCAAGATTGGCAAATTCGCCACTGGCGTCCTGTGCTCTTCACAGATGAAAGCAGGTTCACACTGAGTACATGTGACAGAGTCTGGAGACGCCGTGGAGAACGTTCTGCTGCCTGCAACATCCTCCAGCATGACCGGTTTGGCGGTGGGTCAGTCATGGTGTAGGGTGTCATTTCTTTGGGGGGCCGCACAGCCCTCCATGTGCTCGCCAGAGGTAACCTGACTGCCATTAAGTACCGAGATGAGATCCTCAGACCCCTTGTGAGACCATATGCTGGTGCGGTTGGCCCTGGGTTCCTCCTAATGCAAGACAATGCTAGACCTCATGTGGCTGGAGTGTGTTAGCAGTTCCTGTAAGAGGAAGGCATTGATGCTATGGACTGGCCTGCCCGTTCCTCAGACCTGAATCCAATTGAGCACATCATGTCTCGCTCCATCCACCAACGCCACGTTGCACCACAGACTGTCCAGGTGTTGGCGGATGCTTTAGTCCAGGTCTGGGAGGAGATCCGTCAGGAGACCATCCGCCACCTCATCAGGACCATGCCCAGGCGTTGTAGGGAGGTCATACAGGCACGTGGAGGCCACACACACTACTGAGCCTCATTTTGACTTGTTTTAAGGACATTACGTCAAAGTTGGATCAGCCTGTAGTGTGGTTTTCCACCTTAATTTTGAGTGTGACTCCAAATCCAGACCTCCATGGGTTGATAAATTTGATTTCCATTGATAATTTGTGTGATTTTGTTGTCAGCACATTCAACTATGTAAAGAAAAAAGAATTTAATAAGAATATTTCATTCATTCATTCATTCAGTTATTTTAGTGTTCCCTTTATTTTTTGGAGCAATATATATATATGTATATGCTTGCTCTGGCTGCGTACCCCTAAAGTACCTCCACACCCCACTTTGAGAACCCCTGCCATAGAAGATACAGAACATATATAACCTGAGCCAGAGAAACTCAACCTTGTTGTGCATGTTCCCTTCTTCCAGATGACCTCCCTCGCCATAGACCCCCCACGATCTACAAGCCCCCCACGGCAGAGATGATCGCCTATCTGGACTTCAGTGTATCCACCACGGGTATGCTCACTGGGGTCAAGGTAAGGTAATCTACAGGAGGCTACCGCTGGGTCTCAATACTCTAAAACAGCCCCAGATAGTTTGTAAACCTATGGTAGCCCATAAGCAGCCTGCCATCGCCAAAGTCAGTAGCCAACGGCCCATTTTGCTCATCTGCTTTACAGTGGGCAAATGGCGGTAGCCATAACCATGGCTTTAGTAGTTGATTCTGCTTCTCTTATTGGTTGTTTCATTGTGATGTGTGTGTGATTGGGTGTGTGTCTCTGGCCATCAGATCTCCCATTCTGCAGTCAGTGCTCTGTGTCGCTCCATCAAGCTACAGTGTGAGCTCTACTCCTCACGCCAAATAGCCATCTGCCTGGACCCTTACTGTGGCTTGGGCTTCGTACTGTGGTGCCTCGCAAGGTAACACACACACACACACACACACAGGGTATCTTTATCTCTCTCGCTTACACACATACTGAACACACACCTTCTCTTGTTTCCTGTGTGTAGTGTGTACTCGGGCCACCAGTCCATCCTAATCCCTCCTATGGAGTTGGAGAGCTGTCTGCCCCTGTGGCTGAGCACCCTGAGCCAGTACCGCATCAGAGACACCTTCTGCTCCTACTCTGTCATGGAGCTCTGCACCAAGGGGATAGGCACGCAGACAGAGATACTCAAAGTGAGTACAATACATATACACACACACACGCACACGCACAAGCACACACTAACTCTCCTTCTCTCTTTCCCTCCAGGCGCGGGGGCTGAATCTGTCATGTGTGAGGAGCTGTGTGGTGATAGCAGAGGAGCGTCCTCGTCTGGCCCTCACCATGTCATTCTCCAAGCTGTTTAAGGACCTGGGCCTCTCCCCCCGCGCTGTCAGCACAGCCTTTGGATCCAGGGTCAACCTGGCCATTTGCATGCAGGTATTCAACCAGCTAGAATCAGTTCTGTGAGGAGTTACTAGGCAACAGGGAATTTTATAAGATGGAAGCATAACTCACTTGTTTGGAAAGATAGACTTTTATTAATGGCTAAAGGAAAACATGAATGTTTTGACGGCCATGGCCAATGTTCCTAAGATTTGTGGCTGAACCTTGACTCATGTTGTTTGATGCGCTAACCAGTGTCTCCCTGAACTGGAGGCTAAAGCCTTCTGTTAACTATACATACTAGAAGAGTCACATGTAAATAGAGGACTCTGAGGGTTGTCTGCCAGGTCAGTTAGTACAGCAGGACCTCACTGTATGTCTCCTCAAGGACTGATCCATGTACAGTGGATGTGTATCTGAGTTTTCAGTCAAGTTTTCTGTGTGTTTCTCAGGGAACCACTGGACCGGACCCCTCCACTGTGTATGTGGACATGAAGTCCCTCCGCCATGACAGGTGAGAACATATGTGTGAGCAGCTTTGACGCTGAGGATATTTTTGTTTTTACAATATTGAGTTCTCCATCACAATGTGCTTTCACTTTCTGTCTCAGGGTGAGGCTGGTGGAGAGAGGGGCCCCTCAGAGTCTCCCTTTGATGGAGTCTGGAAAAGTAAGTCTCCCCTGATGGATCCACACACATTAAATTCCCTTTTGTATTCAGATACAAGATGAGTTGTTGTGGGAGTTTGTTGTTCACCATCAGTCTCTCTACTCTATCACTTTATCTAGATCTTACCAGGAGTCAGGGTGATCATTGTGAACCCAGAGACCAGAGGACCTCTAGGAGATTCCCATCTAGGGGAGGTGAGGGGAGAGAGAATACTAATATTAGATTGAAAATGTCAACATGTGGCATTGATAAAAGGATGGGCAATAAGAAGGGTATAATTAGGAAAAATGCATATCCCTGTCAGTAACCAACAATTCTCCTCATATTACTCTCCTATTCTATCCTTAACTGTACATTGTCCCCTACTCTGCTCTCTGTCTCTGTCAGATCTGGATCAACAGCCCTCACAGTGCCAGTGGCTACTATACCATCTATGGAGAGGAGAGCCTGCAGGCCGACCACTTTAACACCAAGCTGAGCTTTGGAGACCCCACGACCCTGTGGGCCAGGACTGGCTACCTGGGCTTCGTCAAGAGGACTGAACTACTGGATGCCGCTGGGCGTGAGTGGCTGGGCACGGTCAGGGATATGGAAGCTAACGCTAATGGCTAATATAAAAGGGGAGGGCTATGGAGGCTAACACTAATGGCTAACATGAAAAGGGAGACATACTAGGGATCTGATTAGGGCTAAATGAACTATCCCAACATTCCCAGTATTCAACATATTTCCTCTCTGTGATCAGATCGTCATGATGCCCTGTTTGTGGTGGGTTCCCTGGATGAGACTCTGGAGCTTAGGGGACTGCGCTACCACCCCATCGACATCGAGACATCTGTGTCCCGGGCTCACCGCAGCATCGCAGAGAGGTCAGAACACTGGAGGGTCCCAGGAAACCTTACTTATTGTCCAATTGGTTTATCTGTTTTCATAATTGGAGGGAGATGAAGAGATTTCTTAGTGTTTGTGTGTGTACGTGCGCACGAGTGTACTGCATCTTTGTCTGACATTTGATTTTAATATAAACCCTTTTTCATATGTGTCCCATGCAGTGCGGTGTTCACGTGGACCAACCTACTGGTGGTGGTGGCTGAGCTGTGTGGCTCAGAGCAGGATGCCCTGGACCTGGTGCCCCTGGTCACCAATGTGGTGCTAGAGGAGCACCATCTTATCGTGGGCGTGGTGGTCATCGTGGACCCAGGGGTCATACCCATCAACTCCAGGGGAGAGAAGCAGCGCATGCACCTCCGGGACTCCTTCCTGGCTGACCAACTGGACCCCATCTACGTGGCATATAATATGTGAGAGGCCAGGGGGATGGGCTGGGCAGATCATCGTATGGTGGAAAAGATTCCGGCTGTTGGAGTGGGGGTTGGGAAGAAAGTAGTTTGGACCAACCTGCTCCATAGACAGAAAATGCATGGTAACACAATGGGCAGTAGGAGGGGGTTGGCTGCACTTTATCGCACTGTATTGACACAGCCCTTTTTGGGGTGCATGTGGTTCAAATCTTAGGTCTTTTGCATTCCAGGTCTGTTGGATTTCAAGAGGCACTGTTGTGTTTTGAGATGTACACTGTATAAAATGGTGTGTATATACAGTACCAGTCAAAAGTTTGGACACACCTACTTTTTACAATTTTATACATTGTAGAATACATTGTAGAATAATAGTGGAGACATCAAAACTATGAAATAACACATATGGAATCATGTAGTAACCCAAAAAGTGTTAAACAAACCAAAAATATATTTGAGATTGGAGATTCTTCAAAGTAGCCACCCTTTGCCTTCATGACAGCTTTGCACACTCCTGGCATTGTCTCAACCAGCTTCATGAGGTAGTCACTTGGAATGCATTTCAATTAACAGGTGTGCCTTGTTAATTTGTGGAATTTCTTTCCTTAATAGTGCATTTCAGCCAGTCAGTTGTGTTGTGACAAGGTAGGGATGGTATACAGAAGATGGCTCTATTTGTAAAAGACCAAGTACATATTATGGCAAGAAGAGCTCAAATAAGCAAAGACAAATGACATTCCATCATTACTTTAAGACATAAAGGTCAGTCAATACGGAAAATTGTGCAGTCGCAAAAAACGTCAAGCGCTATGATGAAACGGGCTCTCATGAGGACCGCCACAGGAAAGGAAGACCCAGAGTTACCTCTGCTGCAGAGGATAAGTTCAATAGAGTTAATTGCACCTCAGATTTCAGCACAAATAAATGGTTCACAGAGTTCAAGTAACAGACACATATCAACATCAACTGGAGACTGGGTGAATCAGGACGTCATGGTCGAATTGCTGCAAAGAAACCACTACTAAAGGACACCAATAAGAAGAAGAGACTTGATTGGGCCAAGAAACACAAGCAATGGACATTAGACCGGTGGAAATGTGTGCTTGGAGATTTTTGGTTCCAACTGCCATGTCTTTGTGAGACGCAGGGTAGGTGAACGGAGGATCTCCGCATGCATGGTTCCCACCGTGAACTATGGAGGAGGAGGTGTAATGGTGTGGGGGTGCTTTGCTGGTGACACTGTCTGTGATTGATTTACAATTCAAAGCACACTTAACCAGCATGGCTACCACAGCATTCTGCAGCGATAAGTCATCCCATCTGGTTTGCACTTAGTGGGACTATCATTTGTTTTTCAGCAGGACAATGACCCAACACACCTCCAGGCTGTGCAAAGGCTATTTGACCAAGAAGGAGAGTGATTGAGTTCTGCATCAGATGACCTGGCCTCTACAATCACCCGACATCAACCCAGTTGAGATAGTTTGGGATGAGTTGGACCGCAGGGGGAAGGAAACGCAGCCAACAAGTGCTCAGCATATGTGGGAACTCCTTCAAGACTGTTGGAAAAGCATTCCAGGTGAAGCTGGTTGAGAGAATGCCATGAGTGTGCAAAGCTGTCATCAAGGCAAAGGGTGGCTACTTTGAAGAATCTCAAATACAAAATATATTTTTATTTGTTTAACACTTTTTTGGTTACTACATGATTCCATATGTGTTATTTCATAGTTTGTATGTCTTCACTATTATTCTACAATGTAGAAAATAGTAAAAATAAAGACAAACCCTTGAATGAGTAGGTGTCTCCAATCTTTTATCTGGCACTGTATATACACATACACACACACAAAAGTATGTGGACACCCCTTCAAATTAGTGGATTCAGCTATTTCAGCCAAACCCGTTGCTGACCGGTATATAAAATCGAGCACACAGCCAGGCAATCTCCATAGAGAAACATTGGCAGTAGAATGGCCTTACTGAAAAGCTCAGTGACTTTCAACATGGCACCGTCAGAGGATGCCACCTTTCTAACAAGTCAGTTCGTCACATTCGTCAACAGTACGTGCTGTTATTGTGAATTGGAAACGTCTAGGAGCAACAACGGCTCAGCTGCAAGTGGTTGGCCACACAAGCTCACAGAACGGGACTGCTGAAACGCGTAGCGCATTAGCATCGCCTGTCGTCGTTTGCAACACTCACTATAGAGTTCCAAACTGTCTCTGGAAGTTACATTGGGACAAGAACTGTTCGTCAGGAGCTTCATGAAATAGGTTTCCATGGCCGAGCAGCCGCACACAAGCCTAAGATCACCATGCACAATGCCAAGCGGTGGCTGGAGTGGTGTAAAGCTCACCTCCATTGGAGTCTAGAGCAGTGGAAACTCGTTCTCTGGAGTGATGAATCACACTTCACCATCTGGCAGTCCGACGGACAATTCTGGGTTTGGCAAATGCCAGGAGAACGCAAGCTGCCCCAATGCATAGTGCCAACTGAAGAGTTTGGTGGAGGAATACTGGTTTGGGGCTGTTGTTCATGGTTCGGGCTCGGCCCCTTAGTTTCAGGGAAGGGAAATCTTAACGCTACATCATACAATAACATTCTAGATGATTCTATGCTTCCAACGTTGTGGTAACAGTTTGGGGAAGACCCTTTCCTGTTTCAGCATGACAATACCCCTGTGCACAAAGGTGAGGTCCATACAGAAATGGTTTGTGGAGATTGGTGTGGAAGAACTTGACTGGCCTGCACAGAGCCCTGACCTCAACCCCATTGAACACCTTTGGGATAAATTGGAACCCCGACTGTGAGCCAGGCCTAATCGTCCAACATCAGTGCCTGACCTCACAAATGTTCTTGTGGTTGAATGGAAGCAAATCCCCGCAGCAATGTTCCAACATCTAGTGGAAAGCCTTCCCAGAAGAGTGAAGGCTGTTATAGCAGCAAAAGGGGGACCAACTCCATATTAATGCCCATGATTTAGGAATAAGATATATATTTATTTAGTGTTATATTTATATATATATCCACCCGGACAGAGTCAGTGTCTACACCAAACACAGTTTTCAACTGGAAGGGAAGAGAACTCTACTCTTGCCACACCCTCTACGGCCCTCTTGCCCAATCACACAACACCTCAACAGCCTGACTGGCCCTCTATTTGCACAGTGTCAGGGAGTATTAAGGTGCTGAAGTCAATCTTACCTCTCTCCCCACTCCTCCAAGATCCAATCATCTGGAAGGTATTGCGAGGGGCCAAATAGATGAGGACTTCCTGTCTCTGGAGACATAATTTCCTGGGGTTGAGTGATACAGTATGTACTAAAGACATTCATCTTACTCCATTCTTACTGGCTTTCCTCCCCAAGCTTTCCAGGTCTTACCCAGTCCTTGTTTTTTAAAATTATCTTTAACTTATTCTAAATGCTTGTGCTTGCTTCACCCTGCAGTGACGTATCTGTGCACTTTGAGGCAGGGGTTTATGAAGGATGTGTAAAGGCATGTTATAACACTAATGAACACACATTAGATAGACCAATCAGAAGCAGTAGAGGAAATTACGTCAGTCAGTCATCATTGGCTGTACTTGCATCACAGGTTTATTGCTTGAAAAGGCTAAATAAGAAATGGAACACATTCTCAACTTTCTTGAATTAAGATTACTTCTTGCCTTATAAAACTTTGCCCATACATGTTTTGTTTTTGTCCATTGCTGTTCTTCCATTTCATAACTTTGTGTTATTGGAGTGATAATCCTGATTTGATATCCAAAGGGGATGTTTGGAGTAGAACATGGAGGCCATTTACTGTACTGTACCCATCAAGGCCTCTGTATTTTAGATATACTGTATTTCACTGTATAGATATTATTTTAAAATTGTATGTATAAATGTAAAAAAAAAAAAAAAAAATATCTATTTATCTCTCTCACCTGATAGTTTTCTGGAAAGCTAACAAAGTTGTGAACAGATGGTGGTGAAAGATTATTGTACATAAGATTTTTTTTAAATGTAATGGTAAAGACTAGTGAATTCAAGATCTTAACACTGATCTTGCACGTGTCTATTTTTGATTATCTAATTATGCACATTCCTCATGTTCAAGGAGCATATTAATTGTGAGGAATCATTTTTGAGGAATCCAAGTTCACTAGGGGTTAGCAGAAAGGAACCAGCTAATAGTGCCAGAAGTTTTCCCTGGTCAAGTCACATCAAGTTCGAAGGACCTTGAATAAGGTTGTCAGGGATTTGTACAGTCAGCCATAACTCCTGGGCCCAACCAGAGATTGGTTTGATGTTATGAGCTTGGGGAGAACGATGAAGCCATTATAATGACTGTTTTGTGGCATAGTAAAGCAAGCTCTTATTTTTTGTATGAACCACTGATCAATTTGATTAGATGGTGTACTTTTCAGTGAGTGTCCAAAGCTGAGTGATTGAAGAATGTGAGCGAGAGAATTTGGCAATGCAACATTTTGCATATGAAAAGGACTTTCAGGGCCCCAATTTGCAAAAGTAGGACTGTCATATTTAATGTAATTATACATTGGCCACTATCATAGTGGTCAGGTTTGAAAATGTAATCATATTCTACTTTAAATCACTGGAACCTGTTTTTATTTTCCCCTGTAAACTTCAATTGCACACCTGAGCCAATCGTATTGTTGGAATCAAGAAGGTAGTATTTTATTGAAACCGGGGAAAAACATCCACCTGTTTAGGTTTTATTATGTTCCTCTCCTCTCCACACACAATGTTTAGCACTCGGGGAGGAAAGTTTATAATTTACTGTAACCTTTAGAAGTTTTCACGTTATTATTATATTGTATGCTCCTTCCTGTCTGTAAGGTTCTAGTGATCCTCAAAATAACATTTTTTTCTCCTTGCAGTGGTGTAGGAGTCCATGATGAACTATTCATTATTATTGTCTAACATGTTTATGCGTAAATAGTTTGTTGTTTTGTTATTTTCAATCCCCCTCCATCTTAAATGTGTGAATGGGGTTTGTCTATATGTAACATTCAGTCATGTTCAACACTACAGCTTAAAAGTTTGCATTCAATTTTGTTGTAATATATGAATAAGAACATTATGGGAAGGTTCTGGACCAGAGATGTGTGTGAGTTAAATAATTGCCCCCCTTATGCTGTTCAATCACAATGTTTAGAGCGATGAGAAGCTTACCATATGATTTAACCCTATCCATTCAGAAAAACTATAACAGTGACAAGTTATAGCGCCATATCCCACATTTTAATTAAAGTTCCAAGTTCACCATGGAATGTATGTCTGCATGACACAGAGACCAAGCACACATCAGCATCAGATTCAAGCACAAAAGGGATAGTTTTTTTTTTTTTGGGGGGGGGGGACATTTCAGGGAACAATAGTTGGCTACTCTGACAACCGAGTGAATAATTCTCCCCATGTTGTGTATGTTTGTCCCAGGACTTGCTTGTCATTACTACTAACGGCAATTAATCTACCACTGGAAGGTCAATAAGGGCTTCCTCTTCTCTCCGCTCTCTCCAAAATACTTTTTGACACTATGCAATCAATGGCCGTGCAGTTTAACCCCAATGTTTACACAGCCAGGGGGAAATTCATGTTGCTTATACATTTTGTAATAAATTTACACAAAGAGGACTTCAATTTGACTTGTGGTATTGTACATATAGCACTGCACATATCTCTTTATCTGAGTTGTTCAATCAATATTTTGTGTATGCACTCTTGGTATGCTGTGTATATAAATTATTTGGTTAATAATAATCTAAATTTAAAGGCGGGGGCTGATCTTCCTGATTTAGCCTCGGTTTCAATTCTCATCATTAGGAAATGTGACTGAGAACAAGATTTGGGTTTTGGAGGCTTGCTTTGATGTGGGTGTCTCTTGTGTATGTTCAAACGTGGGAGGCGTTTTTTGCTTTCACTCTGCCAAAACATTACACAGTTAGTCAGTCACTCTCCCTTCTAGATAACTTGACAGTCTAACCAGGTATTGTGTCTGGAAGTAGCATAGACTTGCCAGAAGCTGGCCAACTTCTTTCTCCAATTAGCTTAAATGGGCTGGTGTGCTACCTTGGCAAAGTTGGTTTCACTTAGGATAGCCTATTTGTGGGGCTAGTTATGGACTGTCAATAAATGTCCAAAATGTAAATAGGACAATAATTTCACGTTGCACACCTTTTAGTTGTCTCATTAAATGCTTCAATATTTATATATTAAAGACATGCTCCGGTACAACCAGTAAGTATTTTTTAAACCTCCAGCTTTGGGCTGGATGTGTCAATGTGTAGTTCATACATGCGTAATCTATGAGCAGAAATACTGTTTTACCTCAATTAGCCACAAAATCTCGATTTTTTTTTTTCTCTCCCCTAATTAGCTCGCAAATCTCTGTTTTGGATGAGACTGACTTTATGACCAAAATTATCCTATTTACACTTTATAGTCAATTTTGACAATAGAATAAATGTTCCTAACTCATTTTGATGCCACATATGCCATTTTAAAAAGGAGTAGTAGCTTATTACGTTCAGTTGCTCTTTAAAAACAGGTCATATCCATAGTCAGTCATAGTGATTTAATTGTGTTCTGATTTCATTTAGCTCATTTATTTTTTAAATAAAGACTTGATTATATTATACTACCCTAACCCCATTATTTTCACTCATTTCATTTAGTAAATTGGTTACAATTGCTGTTTTATACTGAAATTGAAAAAAATTAAAGACTGATTTTACAGCAAATCATTTTCTGGTTTTTTTTCGAGCTCCTTGAGTTCAAGGACA
Source organism: Oncorhynchus kisutch (assembly GCF_002021735.2). Taxonomy (NCBI): domain Eukaryota; kingdom Metazoa; phylum Chordata; class Actinopteri; order Salmoniformes; family Salmonidae; genus Oncorhynchus; species Oncorhynchus kisutch. The sequence continues at coordinate 36,571,898 of NC_034174.2, forward strand.
TTACTCATGTGTATGGGTGGGTAACTGGATTTGTTAAAGGTGCTGTCTCACATTTTATTGATCGTTTCAACTATTGAAATATACCCCTTTGTTTTTGAAGAATACAACTAAGAAATACTGGAGCTAAAATAGCTTAGTATACTAAGCTATTTCAGGAAGTTGTATGTCCACTGAAGGTGGCCATTTACTACAGATGTAATTAAGTGCTATTTACAAAACTGTGCATGTGGAATTTGTTTACAGAGGCAGCAACTTTGTATCTATTTTATGTCATAGTTTTACTATACACACTTTTCCACCAATCACAGGTCTCAAAGGAAGCAATTACGTCATATGTCCTTCCTGGGGCTGCGCGCATCTCCGCCTCCTTCCTTTAAAAACAAATACACCGTTTTTATTTTTTTATGGTTGTGCGCCGCCCTTTTATTTACCATATTAGCAATTAGCTAGCTAACAACTATTTGTTTTCCCGTGATTTATACGCGCTTTTGTGATAATCAACGCCATCGCTGAGGTCCACGAAGGATTGTAAAGGTAATACCGCTTTTCAATGATTTGACCGTCTGCATATTTGTTCCGCTCTGAACGGCACAATGCCATTTTATGGTGTGCTTTGCTAATATAATGGCGCCTGTCGGCTCCCTCTCCTCGTCGAAGGGTAAGTTGCTAATCATGGTTCCCCTTATCGCTGACGTCCGTTGACGCGGGTACTTGCGTGCCAGTGACTGTGTATTACAAAAATTCGCTCATTCATTGAAACAAAAGCACATACTAGCCACGCTAGCTAACGTTAGCTAGCTACAAGGCAAATGTTAAGAATAGCTGGCTTGTCCACCAATGTTTAATTAGCCAGCTAGCTAGTGTTAGCTCGCTTGTCCACCAATGTTTAGTTAGCCAGCTAGCTAGTGTTAGCTGGCTGACGTTATACTGCCTGATTTGACCAATTAACGTTAGTTAGCAATAGATAAATTAGTAACGTTTGATAACTATCAAACGTTACTAGGGGTGTGTTCGTAAATTAAATCTTGAGTGCCAGAGTGCACTCGTAAATTCAGAGCGTTGTCAGATTGTCCGTTTGTAAATTCAAAAGCGTTTCGCTCTTGGAGCTTTCAAGAGTGCACACTGGACGCTCTGGCCGAGGAGTAGGGCTGTTCCGAGCGTTCTGCCCTCACAACGGTAACCACTCTAACGTTGTTAGTTAGTTCCAGACACGCATGAGAGAACATCTCACTCGCCCAAGCAGAGCTGACTAGGCTGTTTTCATGTTATCCAGAGCGTTGATGACTAATTGTTGATGGCAACAATTTAATTACGTTTTTTTGCGGACGTTTACTGACACACCCGCCATATTCAAGGGGTGTTGGGCGTTCGTAAATTCATCAGCTATTTTGCGCCCTGGCACACTCAGACGAGTGTTCTGAAATCGCAGTAGATGGCCAGAGTGAAATTACGAACGCACCCGAATTTACCTAGCTAGTTAGGATCCTCTCATTTAAATACAAGCTATGTTAGCTAAACGCTCACCATGCTTAATAACTAGCTAAAGAACTCTGCTAGCAAACAATGCTTACATATTGTGAACTGGTTTATTGTGCGGGCTAGCTAGCTAACGACATTGGAATTTGCCTGTTGACCACCAGCTATGTTGAGCAAGAAAGACAACGCACTTGGCTAACATAAACTTATAGCTAGCTAGCTACCACAGGTTAGTGCTGTCAGTCTTGTAACTAGCTAGCTACTGGTACCTTTTTTAGTTTTTTATTTTACTAGGCAAGTCAGCGAAGAACAAATTCTTATGTTCAATGACTGCCTAGGAACAGAATAACTGCCTTATTCACGGGCAGGACGATTTTTTTTTATATTTTATTACCTTGGCAGTTTGGAGATTCGATATTGCAACCTTTCGGCTACTAGTCCAACGCTCTAACCACTAGGCTACCATATCCTTGGTGAGACACTCATTAGCTACACATATCCTGGTGGAGGTGCATAGTAATTCTAGCTATGACGAATAACTATAAACAGTCAATCGTAAAAAAAAAAAAAGTTTTTTAGTTGTGAGGGATAGGTGACTGTACTCTATTTCCATGTAGATTCTCAGCCTGTCCAGTCCTTGTCCACCATATCCCTCTATTTACAAAATAGACTTGCCAGAGAGGGCTCTGTCCAGTGCCCATACGCACCAGTGGTCTTTAAATGTTTCTGTATATCTGCCTCCGCAGTGACAATGGAAGAGGTGCAGAACAGCAATGGTGCTGAGACACAGACTGTCACCATCCCCACCACCATCACAGCCTCCCAGATCTCCCAGATAGCCCAACAGGTAACAGACAGGCTGATACCAAGAGGTTAATAATGGAAGTAGGGATTAGGAATGGGAATGATATCACCGACGGCAATGTACTATGCAGGTGAGAACTTTGAGGGCCATGTAGCGTTACTGTCACAGAGAACAAGATGGGTTCATTCTGTGAATAATATCAGCATGGTAATGAAGAGGCGTAGTTACCAAGGTGTCTGCAGGTCCTTTAAGTCTTAAATTAATTTATCTGGTCTATATTGAGCCGCTGCTTAAATACTCACAATGCAGAAAACACTGCCATTTCCTGGTAAATATGTAAAAAGTTCAATATTGCAGCTTTAATTGTTTCCACCACTCAACAAAAATATAAACAATTGGGTCATTCTTACAACTGACATTTTACCAAAAATGTACTGAAAATGAATGGAATTTTTCCTGATTTCCTCATGGATCACTGAGATTAGGATCTGTACTTATCTATTTCATTTTTTTCCCAGAATTATTTCCTTTATTTCTTTACTTTATTTCCTTTAATTATTTCCTCATTTTACTGCAACAGTTTTCAAAGTAACAAATACATCCTTTGCAAAAAACCTTGCTGGAGTTAAACAACACTGAAAATAAAAATATTTACATCTAAATTATACTATTTTAAATCAGACTTGTTCCAAATTTGAGCTTTTTAGCCGTTTCGGTAATAAGAAGGCCAAGTGGGGTGAAATGGGTTACTTGAGAATAAGAAACTCATTCTGTAGCATATAATTCATTAAATTAACTTTTCTCATCTAAGGACTACTCTACATGATGGATCATTTGTGAATAAAAGTTATACTATTTTAAAACTGATAGGTTTGCATTGGGGTTTTGTAACTCAATTTGCTACAGACATGGTTTCACGAGAATCGCATGAGAACTCGAGGCGCACTTTCAAGTTGTTAGAGAGCTATCAACATGTGCGCCTCTGTGTGTACACATCATGTGCGAGTTGGGCTGTTGCCAGCGGAAAGAAAGGAGAGAGCAAGGTAGCCTATACAATTTGATATACAACAGTATCTAAAGCTGGGACAATAAACCGGCATTCCCATCCTCTTACCAAAGCAATTTTGCTTGCTTAACCCTCCTCCTGTGTTCCAGTTGAATTGGACTGATTTTACAGGTTTTCTCTCTGAAAAATGTAGTTCATTTAATCTGATTGTCATAAGGTTCCATGACTTTGTCCACACAGGGCATCTGAACAAACAAAATACATTTCTGAAGATTTTCATAACATTTTGGGTGTCTTATTTAACCAACTTTTGTACACCTGTGGTGTTCCCGGGTTAAAAATGACCGGTCATTAAAAATGAAGGGGCGAGACTACAATTAGTGTATAAAATTTAGTTCAGGCACATGTCCATTCATCAGATGGACACACTTCCTCTCCCAGACCCCCACATGCATGCATGTGTGTTTGAGCACACACACCTCACTCCCCTTCTTGGCTTCCATGGCAACCCCCACAGGAACCTTTCTCCAATAGAATCTTTCCCTCAATGCCAACAGGTGTGGTTCCATTCTCACAAACAATCGCAACATGGTTTCAATACTACATACAACTTTTCTTGCAGCTCTGGTATATAAACATTTTTTGAGGCCTTGCTCACAATTCATTCTTTGGCAGCACGTATCATATCTTTGATCATGACACCGGTGAGGAGAGAGTCCTTGTTAAACTTTGACACAGAGGTCTGTGATAAATAGCACTGTTTCATCTGAGTATTTGTTATAATCAAAATAATCCATACATTTAGTTGTATGAGCTCAGGTCAATGAGGCCTACAGGCCATAAATAGAAGTTGTAATGTTCACAAGAACTTAAGTTGATTAAAAAGATCTAATGCAACATTATTTGATAATATATGGATTATTATGGGTTTAAATCAGTTATAATGGGGTGGTCATTTTGGAACGGGAACACAGAATTAATGAACATGAAATGAGCACAACAGGAGGGTTACGTGATTCGGCAACCCAACGTTCCTGCTGATATTTTTTGGGGGGGTTGGGGAGTTCTAAAACCATTGTTTGGTGAACAGTAATGTGAGAGTCAGGCTGCATTGGCGGAGAGTCAGGTGGAGAATGACGTGTTGAAAAGGGCGAGGAACGAGATGGAGTCACAATCCATGCCAGGCACACCTGTGAGCTCTGGAACTCCACCTCCGGCAGGCAGTCAACATACGTGGTGGGTTCGTCAGGTCGTCGGTTCACCCTGACATTTCCATTCCTCTTCTGACAACAGCACTTGACCAACTGCTCCACAGGCACAGCATGGCCCGCCTGGACCATTGTGCTGTTCAGCTATTCCAAGGATGTGTAACCGAAGAGATACCACGAGTGGGCACAGAATAGAAACTGGGATGGCTCCCGAGGCAAATGTGGCTTACCAGTGAACCTCCGGGTGTTCATCATTAATACTGTGTCTCAGAAGTTTCTGTATTTGACTGATGCAACCCGAAAGCTTAAAGACTGAGAAAGTCTGGACATGGCCTGCTCTCCCTTATGTAAGGAGTTAGGCACTTTCCCATGTTTACTACAGTATGTACTGTAGGCTATGTTTACTTGTCAGACTGCACAGTAGCCCAAAACAAATGCCGGTGGCTTATCTTCAAAATGCTTTATTATACAAATGTAAAAGCATATACTGTACAGTACTGTATTTCTTCATCAGCATCTTTATGCTTTTGTTAATAAAATAATGATAAATACTGTTTCAAAATGCTGATGTTTGATTTAGTTACGGATCCATAACGAATTACTATGAGAATAATTATCACTGAATTAGACATTTTGGAACAAAGTTGTCGAATGAAGGTAAACAATTTGTTGCTTACTGGAAAATACTATTTCCTACAGTGCCATTATGGCTATTAGCAAGGCTATATTTTGGCCTTTATAAATAGTATTTTGGCCTGTTCAGATTACAATTGCTCACTGTCATTTTTTGGGGAAAAAATATATATTTTTGAGATTATTTTGTTTATATATATACAGTGGGACAAAAAAGTATTTAGTCAGCCACCAATTGTGCAAGTTCTCCCACTTAAAGATGAGAGGCCTGTAATTTTCATCATAGGTACACTTCAACTATGACAGACAAAATGAGAAAAAAATTATGGTGGAAAATAAACTTTTATTGACCAAATACTTATCTCAATACTTTGTTATATACCCTTTGTTGGCAATGACAGAGGTCAAACGCTTTCTGTAAGTCTTCACACGGTTTTCACACACTGTTGCTAGTATTTTGGCCCATTCCTCCATGCAGATCTCCTCTAGAGCAGTGATGTTTTGGGGCTGTTGCTGGGCAACACGGACTTTCAACTCCCTCCAAAGATTTTCTATGGGGTTGAGATCTGGAGACTGGCTAGGCCACTTCAGGACCTTGAAATGCTTCTTACGAAGCCACTCCTTCATTGCCCGGGCGGTGTGATTGGGATCATTGTCATGCTGAAAGACCCAGCCACGTTTCATCTTCAATGCCCTTGCTGATGGAAGGAGGTTTTCACTCAAAATCTCACGATACATGGCCCCGTTCATTCTTTCCTTTACACGGATCAGTCGTCCTGGTCACTTTGCAGAAAAACAGCCCCAAAGCATGATGTTTCCACCCCCATGCTTCACAGTAGGTATGGTGTTCTTTGGATGCAGCTCAGCATTCTTTGTCCTCCAAACACGACGAGTTGAGTTTTTACCAAAAAGTTATATTTTGGTTTCATCTGACCATATGACCTTCTCCCAATCCTCTTCTGGATCATCCAAATGCTCTCTAGCAAACTTCAGACGGGCCTGGACATGTACTGGCTTAAGCAGGGGGACACGTCTGGCACTGCAGGATTTGAGTCCCTGGCGGCGTAGTGTGTTACTGATGGTGGGCTTTGTTACTTTGGTCCCAGCTCTCTGCAGGTCATTCACTAGGTCCCCCCGTGTGGTTCTGGGATTTTTGCTCACCGTTCTTGTGATCATTTTGACCCCACGGGGTGAGATCTTGCGTGGAGCCCCAGATCGAGGGAGATTATCAGTGGTCTTGTATGTCTTCCATTTCCTAATAATTGCTCGCACAGTTGATTTCTTCAAACCAAGCTGCTTACCTATTGCAGATTCAGTCTTCCCAGCCTGGTGCAGGTCTACAATTTTGTTTCTGGTGTCCTTTGACAGCTCTTTGGTCTTGGCCATAGTGGAGTTTGGAGTGTGACTGTTTGAGGTTGTAGACAGGTGTATTTTATACTGATAACAAGTTCAAACAGGTGCCATTAATACAGGTAAAGAGTGGAGGACAGAGGAGCCTCTTATAGAAGTTACAGGTCTGTGAGAGCCAGAAATCTTGCTTGTTTGTAGGTGACCAAATACTTATTTTCCACCATAATTTGCAAATAAATCAATTTAAAATCCTACAATGTGATTTTCTGGATTTTTTTCTTCTCAGTTTGTCTGTCATAGTTGAAGTGTACGCATGATAAATTACAGGCCTCATCTTTTTAAGTGGGAGAACTTGCACAATTGGTGGCTGACTAAATACTTTTTTGCCCCACTGTATGCCTTCCCACTGTGGTTATCTATTTCAGCACCGTTTCGCACTGCTTTGAGATAAGCATGGAGAAATTAAAATGTTCCATTTTTATTCTTAAGATATATGTTGACTGAAATATAAGCAAGTGATGTCTGCTAAATAATCAAGTTAGGTTTCTCCAGGAATAAGTCATACTAAATAACAAACTGGCTTTATTTACAAATTAATGAGTGTCTCACCCCATGTTCAAGAATTGCCTTGTTCTCGCTCAATCTAGGTTAAATGAAAACAAAATCTCCCAAAATATTGTTACTTTATAAACAAAGCGATTTATTAGTTAATTTAGAATTATATAAAAGCCCCTTAGGATCTGTGAGAATATCTAACGGAAAATCCCCCATCCTCTAAATGTAATTATTGGCGGAGAGTCAAGTCATTGGAATTGTTTAAATATTTGTATATACTGTAGGCCTACCATAGGTGAAATGGGTCTCAGTAGTGTTGAGTAATGTGCTATTAAAAGTGGTGTAGGTCTTTATTTATTTAGAGCATATTGAAGTTCGGAGCAATGGGATTTTAAGCAAACGCCTACACCTATTTTTGGCACCGTTTCACGCTGCTAGGAGACAAGCATGGGGACTGGTCTTGATAAATCAATGACCTTTTTATTTTCATCTCTGTTTGGGTATTGGTTAGACTAGAATTAGAAAATGAGGGTGCAGAAATGTTTTGCTCTTAGTGTAACCTATTTAACTAGGCAAGTCAGTTAAGAACAAATTCTTACTTACAAGGACAGCCTACTCCTTCCTCCCCGTCGGGGAATTGAACCCCCATCTCCCGCGTGCCCTGCCCGCACGACACAGGGATTCTTTAGCTAAATAGCCCAGTACTGTACTGCCGACCATCACGATGTACAGCGCCATATTTTCCGTTCCATCCTAATGGAAACCCAGAGGGTTTTTCTTGGAATAGTTAATATTATCGTGTTTCTAAGCAAGTACTAGTCAAAAGTTTGGACATACCTACTCATTCCAGGATTTCTTTATTTTTTTACTATTGTAGAATAATAGTGAAAACCACACATGGAATCAGTTAAGAACACATTCTTATTTACAAGGACAGCCTACTCCTTCCTCCCCATCAGGGAATAGTACAGACATGGCCTGCTTTCCCTTATGTAAGGAATTTGGCACTTTCCCATTTTTATTACAGTGTATATTGTAGGCTATGTTTTACTTGTCAGACTGCACAAAAACCACCTGCATTTGCTTTAGGCTATTGTGCAGTCTGACAAGTAAACATTGCCTACAATAATAACTAAATCAACATGTGCATTTGAGAGTATTTTTAGCATTATTTTATTAACGAAAGCATAAAGATGCTGATGAAGAAATACAGTACAGTATATAAATTATCAAAATTTAAAAGCATATACTGTATTTCTTCATCAGCATCTTTATGCTTTCGTTAATAAAATAATGCTAAAAATACTATTTCAAAATGCAGATGTTGATTTAGTTATCGATCCATAACGATTTACTATGGGAATAAATATCCCTGATTTACAGACATTGGAACAAGTTGTCTAATGAAGGCAAACAATTTAGAATCCTCTTATGCTGTAGCCTACTCCTGATCGTCACGTTGTACAGCGCCATATGTTCCATTCCATCTTAACGGAAACCCTGAGGCTTTTTTTCTCCCGGAATAGAAACACAATATTAATTGAGCCAAATGTCTTAATTAATCTCATATACTATGTTATTACAAAAACTGTAATGCCAATATGGAAGACTATCAAATGCTTCTCAAAGATGCCCTCTGGTGGTCAAACTAGCACTATCAGAAAAATGGCTGACAATTATATAACGTGCCACAGAATGCTGCAACAGCCCACAAGGCGTGCTGCAGTATGATGCAACTTTTAGAGGAGGAACCACTGTACAAAACATTGTTGCTCTGTTTCCTGCCTTAACGTGACCTCTGGATACATATAGAATCGCAATACATATTGTATCGGCAGCTAAGTATCGTGAGGACCCTGGCAATACCCAGACACCGCTCTTTTAGTGTTCGTTGTTGCTGCATCAGACTCTAAAGGTAGTCTCAGCGAAAGCAGAATGGCTTCGCTCTCACATAGTCACACAGGGTATGTGCACTAGTGCGCTTTACGATACTACAACAACAGGGGGGAAGGGGAGCCTCGCACTTCAAAGCTCTTAGTAGTTGTGGAAATTTACCTGCTACTGCTGCTTGCATCTGTGTCACCTGGCTGAGTAGCTTTAATAGGACAGCAAACCGAATCCAAAGGATGGGACAGTACAGGATTGAATATTCACTCCTGTGTCATCGTCTAATCTGACTGTTTGCAGATGTCTCTGGGGGGCTCTCCTGTGACTGTGGTCCAGCTACCTGGGGGTCAGTTCCAGGTGCAGGGGGTGATCCAGTCGGCCCAGTCGTCTGTCATCCAGTCCCCACAGTTGCAGACTGTTCAGGTAAGAGGTGCTCCTCAACAACTAGGCCCGAGCCCGTATTCACAAAGCATCTCAGAGTAGGAGTGCTGCTGATTTTAGGATCAGTTTTACCATAAAGATCATAATGAATAAGATTACGTACACAAGTATTTTGCTACATCCACAAGATCTGCTAAATATGTGTATTTGACCAATAACATTTGATTTTAATCCTAGATCAGCAACCCTACTCTGGGATGCTTTATGAATACTGCCTCTGGACTACAGTGCCTCTGGAGGACATGGAGGTGTCCCCTGTTCTTCTAGCATACTTTAATCGTTGTTAGACTTTAGCTTATGTTATCTTGCCAAATGGTATTACTGGGGTAATTTGATTGGGCAGATATCTCTATATTGTACACTCTAGAACCACCACATTCTAATTTTAAGTCAGGGTCCTGGACAGTGATTCTGATTCCCATGTAAAATAGCTTTTTGAGTGACTAAAACATCACCCATAGTATTTTTTTCCTGATTAAAAATGCTAAAATTGAGAACTGTGTCTTATGTTAAGACCAAAAAACTACCAGTAAGTCTGAATAGACTGACCAAGTGGAGAGGGAGATGGTAGGCTGAGTGGCGGGGGACCTCACCTTGACTGACGGTTGGTGTACATGTGGACCACAACTGGAGGTGTACCTGTGGATGTATTTCAAGGCCTTCCTTCAAACTCAGTGCCTCTTTGCTTGACATCATGAGAAAATCAAAAGAAATCAGCCAGTACCTCAGAAAAAAAGTGTAGACCTCCACAAGTCTGATTCATCCTTGAGAGCAATTTCCAAATGCCTGAAGGTACCACGTTCATCTGTAACAACAATAGTATGCAAGTATAAACACCTTGGGATCAGCTGTCATACCGCTCAGGAAGGAGACGCGTTCGGTCTGCTAGAGATGAATGTGCTTTGGTGCGAAAAATGAAAATCAATCCCAGAAGAACAGCAAAGGACAATGTGAAGATGCTGGAGGAAACCGGTACAAAAGTATCTATATCCACAGTAAAACGAGTCCTATATCGACATAACCTGACAGGCCGCTCAGCGAGGAAGAAGCCACTGCTCCAAAACCGCCATAAAAAAGCCAGACTACAGTTTGCAACTGCACATGGGGACAAAACTCATACTTTTTAGAGAAATGTCCTCTGGTCTGATGAAACAAAAATAGAACATTTTGGTCATAATGACCATCGTTATGTTTGGAGGAAAAATGGGGAGGCTTGCAAGCAGAAGAACACCATCCCAACCATGAAGCACGGGGGTGGCAGCATCATGTTGTGGGGGTGCTTTGCTGAAGGAGGGACCGGTACACTTCGCAAAATAGATGGCATCATAACGAAGGGAAATTATGTGGATATATTGAAGCAACGTCTTAAGACATCAGTCAGGAAGTTAAAGATTGGTTGCAAATGGGTCTCCCGAATGGACAATATCCCCAAGCATACTTCCAAAGTAGTGGCAAAACGGCTTACAAACCTGACTCCGTTACACCAGCTCTGTCAGGAGGAATGGGCCAAAAAACGTTTGACCCATGTTAAACAATTTAAAGGCAACGCTAACAAGTACATGTAAACTTCTGATCCACTGGGAATGTGATGAAAGAAATAAAAGCTGAAATAAATCACTCTATAATTCTGACATTTCACATTCTTAAAATAAAGTGGTGACCCTAACTGACACAGGTCGCGCCCTGGGCGCGAACCCAGGGACTCTGATGGCACAGCTGGTGCTGCAGTACAGCGCCCTTAACCACTGCACCACCCGGGAGGCCCCGAAACTGAGTTTAAATGTGTTTGGCTAAGGTGTATATAAAGTTCCGACTTCGGGTGTGTGTGTGTACAGTCGTGGCCAAATATTAATTTTCACAAAATCTGCTGCCTCAGTTTTTATGATGGCAATTTTCATATACTCCAGAATGTTATGAAGAGTGATCAGATGAATTGCAAAGTCCCTCTTTGCCATGCAAATGAACTGAATCCCCCCCAAAATATTTCCACTGCATTTCAGCCCTGCCACAAAAGGACCATCTGACATCATGTCAGTGATACTCTCGTTTAGGTATGAGTGTTGATGGAGACGAGGCCGGAGATCACTCTGTCATGAGTTTGAATAACAGACTGGAAGCTTCAAAAGGAGGCGTTGTGCTTGGAATCATTGTTCTTCCTCTGTCAACTATGGTTACCTCGTTATTTACTCCTGAGGTGCTGACTTGCTGCACCCTCAACAACTACTGTGATTATTCGATTTCACCATGCTGGTCATTTATGAACATTTGAACATCTTGGCCATGTTCTGTTATAATCTCCACCCGGCACAGCCAGAAGAGGACTGGCCAGCCCTCATAGCCTGGTTCCTCTCTAGGTTTCTTCCTAGGTTTTGGCCTTTCTAGGGAGTTTTTCCTAGCCACTACTTCTACACCTGCATTGCTTGCTGTTTGGGGTTTTAGGCTAGGTTTCTGTACAGCACTTTGAGATATCAGCTGATGTACAAAGGGCTATATACATAAATTTGATTTATTTGTTGCCTAGACTTCACTGCAAATGACACTCAAGTCTTGGGAAAAAACAATACACTAATATTGCAGTTTGCCATGACAGCCTTTATAATAGAATGCTTGTGACCACACACAGCCTATATCAAAGTATTGCACTTGTGAAAAAAATCATCTTAAAGTAGAAATAGAATGAGACGTGCTTTATATTTTTACTATATTATAGTGGCCACTATAGGAGATGATAAAAGACAGTACTGTGCAGCCGTCTTCATCAACCTGGCCAAGGCTTTCAACTCTGTCAATCACTGTATTCTTATCGCCAGACTCAACAGCCTTGGTTTCTCTGACTGCCTCGCCTGGTTCACTAACTACTACTCAGAGTTCAATGTGTCAAATCGGAGGACCTGTTGTCCCAGACCTCTGGCAGTCTCTATGGGGGTGCTACAGGGTTCAATTCTCGAGCCAACTCTTTTCTCAGTATATATTGATGTCGCTCTTGCTGCGGGTCATTCTTTGCTCCACCTCTACGCAGATGACACCATTCTGTATACATCTGTCCCTTCTTTGGACACTGTGTTAACAAACCTCCAAACGTGCTTCAATGCCAGACGACACTCCTTCTGTGGCTTCCAACTGCTCTTAAATGCTAGTAAAATGAAATGCATGCTCTTCAACCGATCGCTGCCCGCCCGACCTAGCATCACTACTCTGGACGGTTCCGACTTAGATATGTGGACAACTATAAATACCTAGGTGTATGGCTAGACTGTAAACTCTCCTTCCAGACTCACATTAAGCATCTCCAATCCAAAGTTATATCTAGAATCAGCTTCCTATTTCGCAACAAAGACACCTTCACTCATGCTGCCAAACTTACCCTCGTTGTAAAACTGACTATCCTACCAATCCTTGACGTTGGTGATGTAATTTTCAAATTAGCCTCCAACACTCTACAGATGCATCCAATTTGCTATCACAGTGCCATCCGTTTTGTCACCAAAGTCCCATATACTACCCACCACTGCGACCTGTATGCTCTCGTTGGCTGGCCATACCCACTGGCTCCAGGTCACCTATAAGTCTTTGCTTGGCCTTATCTCAGCTCATGGGCCACCATAGCAATACCCGCCCGTAGCATGCAGGTATATTTCACTGGTCATCCCTAAAGCCAACACCTTTGGCCGCCTTTCCTTCCAGTTCTCTGCAGCCAATGACTGGAACGAATTGCAAAAATCACTGAAGTTGGAGACTTATCTCACTAACTTTAAGCGTCAGCTGTCAGAGCAGCTTACCAATCGCTGCAGCTGTACACAGCCCATCTGTAAATAGCCCATCCAACCAACTACTTACCTCATCCTCGTTTTTCTGCTCACAAGTATTTCTACTTGCACATCCTCATCTGCACATATCACTCCAGTGTAAATTGTAATTACTTTACCACTTGGCCTATTTATTACCTTACCCCCTTCATTTGCACACACTGTATGCAGATTTGTTTTGTGTTATTGACTGTACGTTTGTTTATCCCATATGTAACGCTGTCGTTTTTGTCGCTTTGCTTTATCTTGGCCAGTTCGCAGTTGTAAATGACAACTTGTTCTCAAATGACCTACATGGTTAAATAAAGGTGAAATAAAAAATGTAAATGTCAATCAACATGTAGCCTTGTGCAAAAATAATGTTCACGGAGTAAAAATAAAAAAGGATAATCCTCCCCCCCCTTACTCATGTGTTAGTCAAAGTCAACACAACAAAAACAACGTATTTGGGCTACACTGAACATTATTACGTTGTGCACTTTCTGCCTGTGGACATCAATTCTACAATGTGACACCAGAGCATGATACCATTTGTTGGCATAATTGATCTCTTTCAGGCAGAGAGTAGACCTGGCATACCACTTTTTTAAGGAAAGGGGGGAAACATTAGTTCATATAACAAACTAACTAGAGTACTAGCATTTTACACAGATTGCCAGGGTCCAGTAAGCAACTAACGCGCTGTAACTTAAGGAACGGCAATGAGTCGTATACCAGTTAATACTAATGCAAATGGTTAGTTATGGTCTAGTTACTAACGTTAGCTCATCTGATGTTGTAATGTTATTAGCCAGCTAATTTTCACAGCATTATTTGATCAGTTAAGTTGGCTAATGTTGCTCAACATTTTTCTGGCTAGCTAACGGAGAATTCAATCCAGCTACTGTAGCAAGGTGCTTAACAATACTTGTTCCACCACACTTCCTCCCTCACCTCAAACTTTCCAAATACCAGTTTTTCGGTTACGGCTCATGAAGTACGCTTCATCACCTTCTCTGTGGCCATGGCAGAACACTGACATTCCTATCTTGCAGGAAAACACGCACAGAACGAGCAGTATGGCTGGTGGCATTGTCATGCTGGAGGGTCATGTCAGGATAAGCCTGCAGGAAGGGTATCACATGAAGGAGGAGGATGTCTTCCCTGTAACGCACAGCGTTGAGATTGACTGCAATGACAACAAGCTCAGTCCGATGATACTGTGACACACCGCCCCAGACCATGATGGACCCTCCACCTCCAAATCGATCCCGCTCCAGAGTGCAGGCCTCGTGTAACGCTCATTCCTTCGACGATAAACGCAAATCCTGGTGAGACATAACCGCGACTCATCAGTGAAGAGCTCTTTTTTTTCCAGTCCTGCCTGGTCCAGCGACGGTGGGTATGTGCCCATAGGCGACGTTGTTGCCCCTTGACATCTGGTGAGGACCTGCCTCGCAACAGGCCTACAAGCCAATAAGTCCAGCCTCTCTCAGCCTATTGATGAGTCTGAGCACTGATGGAGAGATTGCGAGTTCCTGGTGTAAAAGAATGGCAACTTGTTGTTGCAATCATGTACTGATCCTGTGCAGGTGTTACACGTGGTCTGCCACTGCGAGGACGATCAGTTGTCTGTCCTGTCTCCCTGTAGCGCTGTCTTAGGCGTCTCTCAGTACAGACATTGGTATTTATTGCCCTGGCCACATCTGAAGTCCTCATGCCTCCTTGCAGCATGCCTAAGGCACGTCCACGCAGATGAGCAGGGACCCTGGGCATCTTTCCTTTGGTGTTTTTCAGAGTCAGTAGAAAGGCCTCTTAGTGTCCTAATTTTCATAATTGTGACCTTAATTGCCTGCCGTCTGTAAGCTGTTAGTGTCTTTAATGACCGTTCCGCAGGTGCATGTTCATTAATTGTTGATGGTTCATTGACCAAGCATGAGAAAGTGTAATCCCTTTACAAGTTATTTAGATGGTTTTTTTGGAGGGGGGGGGGGCTTTGAAAGACGGTCCTGAAAAAGTTTTTTGTTTGTTGTTGCTGAGTTTAATTTTTTTTTTTTATCCTATCCTTGTCTGTCGGTCTGTTCAAGTTTGGGGTCACTTAAAAATGTCCTTGTTTTTGCAAGAGAAGCCAATTTTTGCCCATCATTAAAATAACATCAAATTGATCAAAACACAGTGTAGACATTGTTAATGTTGATAATGACTATTGTAGCCTGAAACGTCAATTGTAATGGAATATCTACATATGCGACAGAGGCCCATTATCATCAACCATCAGTCCTATGTTCCAATGTCACGTTGTTAGCTAATCCAAGTTTATCATTTTAAGAGGCTAATTGATCATTAGAAAACCCTTTTGCAATTATGTTAGCACAGTTAAACTGTTCTGATTAAAGAAACAATAAAACAGGCCTACTTTAGACTAGTTAATTTTATTTGCTGACACATTGCAGTCAAATTCTGGCACCAGTAGATTAGCTTTCTAGTTTGGTAAACCACACCTTCTACGATGTTGGTTACAAGGTATTTAAATTAGGTGAGAGAATAAGATGTTACCATTGGTGTATTCAAATTAGATTTTGATATCACAATCCCCCTAAATAATCCCGCCTTCTGAATTCAAGTGTTTGACATGGGGAAGTTGACCAATAACTTTATGATCAAACTTTATCAATGTACCAGCAACACTCATTTTTCATGATCTGATTTCATCAAAATATCACAAATAATGATTTGACTGTGCAGAACCTTCTAAGTAAACATGGTGTATGAGTAACTCATGTACCGGCGTCTCTTCTCCTCCACAGGGCCAGGGCTCAGACAGTGACGATTCCCAGGACTCCTCAGACAGTGGAGCCTCTGCCCAGAAAACCAGAGAGATACTAGCCAGACGGCCTTCCTACAGGTACCTGCCACCGCGCTGTTGTATCAAACACCATCTTAACCTGTCCATGTAGTGGTGGAAAGAAGTGTGTGCAGACTGCAGAGGTCTATGCTGGTGATGGACTGGGATATTGGTGGCACTCAAGTCACCTTTTCACCTAGTTTAACACCTGATTTGTGACCCCACCACCTTCTGTTTTTGGTGTTATGTTCCAACATTTTTTATGTTATTTTTTTTTCATTGGGTAAAAGTACAGACTCAGAGCTTCAAAATGGTATATTCAGAAAGAATTCAGACCCTTTTACTTTTCCACATTTTGTTACCTTGCGGCCTTATTCTAAAATGGATTGAATAAATATTTATCCTCCTCAATCTACACACAATACCCAATGACAAAGCGAAAACAGTTTTTTGGAAATTTTAGCAAATGTATAAAAAAATATCTAAACAGTGTTCGGTGGAGAAGAGCCTTGGTCAGCTCCAGAGTTCCTATGTGGTGATGGGAGAATAGTGGTGGCAGCATCATGCTGTGGGGATGTTTTTCAGGGGCAGGGACTGGAAGACTATTCCGGATCATGGCAAAGATGAACGGAGAAAAGTACAGAGATCCTTGATGTAAACCTGCTCCAGAGTGCTCAGGACCTCAAACTGGGGAGAAGGTTCACTTTCCAACAGGACAATGACCCTAAGCACACAGCCAAGACAACGCAGGAGTGGCTTCGGGACAAGTCTCTGAATGTCCTTGAGTGGCCCAGCCAGAGCCCGGACTTGAACACGGTCTAACATCTTTGGAGAGACCTGAAAATAGCATATTTCTGTCCTGTGCTTTGGAGCAGGTCATGTAATGCCCATAGCCTTTTCAGTGCAAAAGTCCTGATTTTCAAAAAAAAAATACATGCATGGGGGATGGTTGCACATCTCTGGGAGGAAGGACATCAACGTTGCACAGCAGCTGAAACCTGGTCCCAGCTGAGTGAAAGCGCCTTGGCTGCAACAACACCAGGCTCCAGACAATTGAAGCTGTAATGGAAGAAAGCAGACAAAAATAGACATTGCACGCTAACAATAACATTCCTTGACCCGAAGTTCAAGCAATAAGCTCAAAGTACAAAGACAAAATACCTGAAATGTTGGTTGTTCACCCTCGTTCATCTCCTTGTACTGGGGGCGGAGAGCAGGTTTATGCTGAAAGACAAATCCAGAAAAACAGGTTAATACACAAATTCATTCATCTCCTATATCTTTACCTGTTGACTGCTATACAGCTGTACTAAAATGCCCTGTACACTCAACCTGCTTCCAGCCATACGATTGCAATGCAGACACTAAACAATAACTAAATGGATTTAGGAAACGTTTAACTAGATAATTACCAGCTAGTTGAACATGCAAAAAAACAACCGAGTTCTATAATCCAGTGTAGATGGCTAACTATTTAGCCATAATTTCATTGTGACTAGCTAGCCAATTTAGCATGTCCCTATCACTTAACATGGAGTTTGATTAGCATTCGCACCACAGTGGCTAATTTCAGTAGCTAGCTAGGTAAACATGACAAACTGACCAACATGACAAAGATTATCATTATGTCATGCATGGCTTAGCACATCAGCAATCAACATTAAGAGCAGAATGCAACTGGCCAGCTCAGCTAGCTAGCTGGCTGTAACTTTACCTGTATGCAATTGGCTAGCTAGGTAGCCAACAACGAAAACAACTTTTTTGATACAGTTGAGACAACGTATGTACAGTGCATTGGAAAATTATTCAGAACCCCTTGACCCTTTTCCATATTTTTTTACGCTACAGCCTTATTCTGAAAATGCTGAGGAATTTTTATTTAATCAATCTACACACAATACTACATAATGACAAAGCGAAAAACCAATTTGTCATTTTTGTAAATGTATCCCCCCCCCCAATTTTTTTAAATTTACATAAGTATTCAGACCCTTTGTTTTGAGACTTGAAATGGAACTTGAAATGCATCCTGTTTCCATTGATCATCCTTGAGATTTTTCTTGAGAGTGAAAAATGGACTCTTGAGTCCACCTGTGGTAAATCCAATTGATTGGACATGATATGGAAAGGCACACACCTGTCTATACAAGGTCCCATAGTTGACCGTGCATGACAGAGCAAAAACCAAGCCATGCGGTAGAAGGCTGTAGTCCTCCCAAGACAGGATTTTGTCGAGGCACAAACTGAGCAATCGGGGGAGAAGGACATTGTTCAGGGAGTTGACTGAGAACCCAATGTTCACTCTGTCAGAGTTCCTCTTTGGAGATGGTTGTCCGTCTGGAAGGTTCTCCCATCTCTGCAGCACTCAACCAATCAGGCCTTTTATGGTAGCATGGCCAGGCGGAAGCCACTCCTCGGTAAAATGCTCATGACAGCCCGCCAGATTCTCTGATTGAAGTCTTTGGCCTGAATCCCAAGCGTCATGTCTGGAGGAAACCTGGCACCATCCCCTGTGGTGGCAGCATCATACTTTAGGGATATTTGTCAGAGGCAGGGACTGGGAGACTTTATTTTTTTCTAAAACTGTTTTCAGCTTTGTCATTATGGGGTGTTGTGTGTAGATGGAGGGGGGGGACTAATCCATTTTAGAATAAAATTGTAATGTAACAATGTGGAAGAGGTCAAGGGGTCTGAATACTGTAGCTATGATGATTCATGGCTGTCTTTCCAAATGTAAAGCTGCTAGCAGCAATGTCGGGGTTAAAGCTGTTGGCCCACTTTGCCATCACCAGGACCAATTTTAAAACATTTCCCTAGGATGAGCTACTGCTGTACTCCTACAATGATATCTTTTAATGTTTACTAGTGTTCGGGAGTTATTTACTCTGAAAAATAAGAACCTAACTCTAGAGAAGCTTTAACCAAGTTTAATTTAATCAAATGTATTTATATAGCCCTTCTTACATCAGCTGATATATCAAAGTGCTGTATAGAAACCCAGCCTAAAACCCCAAACAACAGGCAATGCAGGTGTAGAAGCACGGGGGCTAGGAAAAACTCCCTAGAAAGAAACCTAGAGAGGAACCAGGCTATGAGGGGTGGCCAGTCCTCTTCTGGCTGTGCCGGGTGGAGATTATAACAGAACATGGCCAAGATGTTCAAATGTTCATAAATGACCAGCATGGTCAAATAATAGTAATCACAGTGAACAGGTCAGGTTTCCATAGCCGCAGGCAGAACAGTTGAAACTGGAGCAGCAGCATGGCCAGGTGGACTGGGGACAACGAGGGGTCATCATGCCAGGTAGTCCTGAGGCATGGTCCTAGGGCTCAGGTCCTCTGAGAAATAAAGAGAATTAGAGAGCATACTTACATTCACACAGGACTCCAGATATAACAGACTGACCCTAGCCCCCCGACACAAACTACTGCAGCATAAATACTGGAGGCTGAGACAGGAGGGATCAGGAGACCCTGTGGCCCCATCCGATGATACCCCCGGACAGGGCCAAACAGGCAGGATATAACCCCACCCACTTTGCCAAAGCACAGCCCCCACACCACTAGAGGGATATCTTCAACCACCAATTTACCATCCTGAGGCAAGGCCGAGTATAGCCCACAAAGATCTGCGCCACGGCACAACCCAAGGGGGGGGCGCCAACCCGGACAGGAAGACCACGTCAGTGACTCAACCCTCATAGGGACGGCATGGAAGAGCACCAGTAAGCCAGTGACTCAGCCCCTGTAATAGGGTTAGAGGGAGAGAATCCCAGTGGAGAGAGGGGAACCGGCCAGGCAGAGACAGCAAGGGCAGTTCGTTGCTCCAGTGACTTTCCGTTCACCTTCAAACTCCTGGGCCAGACTACACTCAATCATAGGACCCACTGAAGAGATGTCTTCAATAAAGACTTAAAGGTTGAGACCGAGTCTGCGTCTCTCACATGGGTAGGCAGACCATTCCATAAAAATGTAGCTCTATAGGAGAAAGCCCTGCCTCCAGCTGTTTGCTTATAAATTCTAGGGACAATTAGGAGGCCTGCGTCTTGTGACCGTAGCGGGTAGCGTACGTGTAGGTATGTACGGCAGGACGAAATCGGAAAGATAGGTAGGAGCAAGCCCATGTAATGCTTTGTAGGTTAGCAGTAAAACCTTAATCAGCCCTTGCCTTAACAGGAAGCCAGTGTAGGGAGGCTAGCACTGGAGTAATATGATAAAAAAATGTTGGTTCTAGTCGGGATTCTAGCAGTCGTATTTAGCACTAAGTTTATTTAGTGCTTTATCCGGGTCGCCGGAAAGTAGAGCATTGTCGTAGTCTAACCTATAAGTAACAAAAGCATGGATTAATTTTTCTGCATAATTTTTAATCATTCCGAAAGGTTCTGTACAGCTGTAATCAGACAGCAAAACATTTAGTTCTTGACAGTTATATACATCCTACTTAAGACACTCCTCCTTACAGTTTATGGCTCCACAGGAAACTAATAAAGAGGGTAACAGGATGACAAATATTTTACTGCCTTAAAATAGTCTGTCCTCACCTCCTGACCTCACACATTCCTTCATCTAATCCACACATGTCCATTTGTTTTTCTTCAGAGAACCATTAACTTCTGACATAACCCAGTCTCTTTCATTTCCTATCTCAATGATCAAAGTTTAGCCGATTCCAACACTAGTGAGCCACTTCTCCATTAATTTTCCAGTCTCATTACTTTGGTTCTGTAGCATTGTGTGTTTTAGTGTAAGGATTTCGGTAATGGATTATTGTATGAGTAATCTCCCGCTTCTTCACGGTGGTCTGTAGGAAGATCCTCAATGAGCTGTCTGCTGAGGAGGTGGCGTCACGGAATGAAGGAGAGGATGAAAACCCTGCTTCCTCTGGCATGACCACAGTGACAATGCCCAACACCCAGACAATCTACCAGACTAGTAGTGGCCAATACAGTAAGGGTTGCCCTACTACATAGCACTACAACCACACACCATCCTACCAGTGCATAATAATGTCACCATAAATAGATTATACAGGTAGATATTGTTAGAATTGGAGGCACTTGTTGAGTAAGGGATCATCAATAATGGGATTCTACAGTTTTGTGAAAATATATCGTACCGCCGGGGACAGGGAGTGCAAACTGGCTCCTGATGTGTGGTACTGTAAGCATGCACAAATCCCTCAACTTTTCACAGGCTTTCAACTCAGGCAGCCATGGGCATGAACAGAAAAGTGAACCTTCACACAGTTGCAGTTTCTTTTATAAAAATGTATATATCGAAAAAAATGCAACAGATTTTTTTTTCTCATATTGGTGCCCGTCATACCTAGTAGTTACCATTGTCCCTAACTTCCTGTGTGTTTATTGTCTGTAGTTACCATCGCCCCTAATGGCGCCATCCAGCTGGCCAGCCCTGGGTCAGAGGGTCTCCAGGGGTTACAGACTCTCACCATGACCAACTCAGGCCAACAACAGGGCACCACCATCCTACAGTACGCTCAGACGCCCGATGGACAGCAAATACTTGTGCCCAGCAACCAGGTGGTCGTACAGAGTGAGTATGGCTTCATGACTCACGGTAAGCGTTGAGACAATACCACAAGGAGAAGTACCCAGTAGTGCCTGCTAAACCCCCCCCCCCCCCCCCCCCCAATAATTGTCTTGTGTTGTCACTAAAGCTTCTCTGAAGGTGTGTAAAATATCCACTGATCCCAGCTTGTGGTCCACATTGTAATGTGTTGAGATTTTGAAGAGATGCTCTCATCTACTGTTTTAATTGGCCTCATCCCCCTCAGATGCAGGAGGAGAGATGCAGACGTACCAGATCCGCACGGCACCCACAGCGCAACAGACCGTGGTCATGACTTCCCCTGTAGGAATATCTGAACAAAAGAGTGGCGACCCCACCATGAAGAGAGAGATCCGCCTCGCCAAGAACAGGTGTGTGTGTGTATAAGGATGTGTTGCACAGTTGGTCCCTTTGTCTGTTTGTGTGTGAACCAACTTCTCTGGTTGAAAAAGGCCTATGTGGCATCGATATTTGTCAAACATTTATTCCAGAACGAAAATGTACTAGTGTAAGTAGAATCATTTTGGTCATAAAGTCAGTATATTCCAAAAGTGTTTTGTGAGATTTTTGTAACTGAAGATATCAACTTACATGATGGTTGGGTTTTGATTTCAAACCTCCCCACACAGGACTGCTGCCTGGCACCGTAATCACGGCTGGCAGTAATCAAATCATCTGGATCACAGCTGCCTGGTGTGCTGTAGTGCACACTATCCAATCGCTCACCAGACTCAATCTACTACCCTGCCACTTATTTACAGACAGCCAAAGTAACCATTAGCGCACAGCGCCTCAGACTTGATTAGATAGCATTTGCGACAATGTCTTATATTGCTATGTTGAAAGAATGAGAGTTCTTTTATAAAAGGCTTTTTTCCCCCCAACTAAAACTTCCGATTGGTGCGGTGGTCTAAGACACTTCATCACGCGTCACTGTAGTACTTGGTTCGAATCCAGGCTGCATCACAGCCGGCCGTGATTGGGAGTCCCGTAGGGCGGTGCAAAATTGGCCCAGCATCGTCTGGGTTTGGCCGTCATTGAAAATAAGAATTTGTTCTTAACTGACCTAGTTAAATAAAAAAATGTTCATTTGTGAGCTAATGTTAGCCTCAGAAATTAAACTTTTATCAAAAATGGCAACATCTAGAAAGCAGGCTGCTCAAAGCATGGAATTCCCTGACCAATCACGTACACGTTGCCATGCTGCGTCACGTGGTTGCTAAGCCATGTGGTGTGGTGGCCTGCTTGGAATGGTGACCGACTAGGAACAATCAACATTACTGCAAGGATATGATCTAGTCAACATAAGACACCCACATCGAACCACACCACTAAGACTGAAATCTTGTTTTTCTTTAATGCGCAAGAGAAAAACACATGGAGAATCAATGAGTTCAGTCGCTCTTTAAATGTAATCCTCTAAAGCCGTTTTCTGTGTTTCTCCCTGACAGGGAAGCTGCCCGTGAGTGTCGCAGGAAAAAGAAGCAATATGTCAAATGTCTGGAGAATCGTGTGGCGGTGCTGGAGAACCAAAACAAAACTCTCATTGAGGAACTCAAGACGTTAAAGGACCTGTACTGTGTCAAAACAGGATAACCAGGAGGAAGAGAAGCCAGCGAACAGGACATTTAACGGCAGTGAGCGGCTCAGCTCTGCCACATGGACAACGCGGGGTTAACCGGGAACACATTTCATTTCAGACCTGAAATCCTCCTCCTCAGTTTGTGTTTTATACTCTGTTTTAACATGTCGTGAGTGGTGGCCATGGGAACTGTCCCATTTTTAAAAGACAATGAAAGGGTGTGAAAGAGGTTGATTGTTTTTCATTGTCTTTTTATTGCGCTAACAAATGGATTACTAACGCTTAAATTTGTATTTGTGTATATTTTGTAAGCACACGGAAGGCGTGAATTGTGAGCTTTATCATTGACATTCAATTTCCAATTGTGTCCCCCTTTTCCAGAATCGGCTCCTTATTTTCCTTGTGTAGCAGTAGGTTCAATTTGCTGTTTTTAACATCTATCAATTTGCGGCTGTATTGATTGTATGATGACTTCTATGATGTGATTTCATGTATTTTTTTATGTGAACCAGCTATTTCCACCCCCACCCCCATTCTTTCCCCCATGAGGAAATGTTACAAGTACCATTCCTTATCCTTGTCAAGAGGGATGTAAGGGGTATTAGATAAGATAACATTGTGTAAGGCGGACTTTGCTGTTACTAAGACAATCTATCAGGGAGAACACACAATGGCAGGGTAATATTTATTTTCTATTTCTGGAGAGGGGGAATGAGCAAATCAAACAAAAAGAGGGAAAGCAATGTCACTCATTCTGTAAGTAAATTGAAATAAATATTTTTCCAGTCTTTACATACATTGCTTACTGGGGATTTTTCTGTTATATTACTCATTTGGGCTGTCCAGTGGTGAAAAAAAATACCCAGTTGTCATACTTCAGTAAAATTAAAGATGCCTTTTTTGATAGAAAATTACTAGAGTAAAATACTACTTGAGTAAAAGTATTTGGTTTTACATATACTTAAGTATCAAAAGTACATTTAATTGCTAAAATATACTTATGTCTAAATCATTTAAAATTCCTTATATTAAGCAAATCAGCAGGCACAATTTTTTATGGATAGGCACGGGCACACTCAATTTACAAACCAAGCATTTGTGTTTAGTGAATCCACCAGATCAGAGGCAGTAGGGATGATAAGGGATGTTCTCTTGATAGGTATGTGAATTGGACCATTTTCCTGTCATGCTAAGCATTAAAAATGTAAATAGTACTTTTGGGTGCCAGGGAAAATGTATGGAGTAAAATAAAAATTATTTTCTTTAAGGAATGTAGTAAAGTACAGATACCCTAAAAAAAAAAATTTAAGCACTTTTACACCACTGGTCCAGTCTCCCATTTAGTGACAAGTATGAGGTTTTCATTGGTATATGATGACCTCTAATGGTCATTGATGCAGTTTCCCACCTAGCAATGTTTGTAGATCAAGAGCATGGGGGCCATGGTCTAGGCCAGGTTCTGAAAGCGGTTGTCACTACTTTCCAAGGTAAACATTTTTAAAACACCTTTTGGAAATAAGGTGTTTTGTATGGATTGGTATACAATGTATTGAGATGTATTTCAGTTTAGCCCCATATTACACTGCAGTAACTTTATAGTTAGCCTATAGCCATGCTGCTAGCCAATGGACATGGTCATTTTGTACTATGAAGTACAAAGCAGTCTAGCTAGCTAATTTTGTAACATGCTTGTGCTTGGTTTGACATTTCAGATGGCAACAAAATCTAGTGTAGTTTATTTCTAGAGGAGAGACAGTCAATGCATGTATAGGGGGAAATGTAGCCAACTGAACTCAACACCACAATTTACGACATAGTACATTTCCGATAGTAAATCGAGGAGTTGCGTTTAGTTGGCTAGGGAACACTTTTTACATAATGCAGGTTTCTCAGATCAAATAGCCTAACCTATATGGTGCCCAAAAAACAAAAATGCACTGTCATGTTAACATATCCTAAAAACAGGACAGGTAAAAGTCAAATGGACAATCACAACTTGTCCAGGAGTTTCACCCCATTGGCACGATCAGTGCTTTGAAGTTTGTATCCCTCATAGCGAAAAAGGAAATACTTCTGCATTTCCTGCTTAAATAGCCAAATTGATTAGCCACAGGAATCCGGAAAAATAAAGCCAATGCAATGCCCTGTTTTACAAATGGTTGAGCACTCAAAACATTTACATTTCAGGCCATTTCTTCTCCCTAAAAAAACCATGGTAGCCTTTTGAGATGCATACCTGGGGACTGGGAGGGAGCGCACTCAGCGCAGCCTCGGAAGCGCACATACAGTGCCTTCGGGAAAGTATTCAGACCCCCTGACTTTCACGTTTTGTTTCAGCTTTAAATTTAAAAAAAATCCCCAGCAGTCTTCACACACTACCCCGTAATGACAAAGCGAAAACATGTTTTTGCAAATGTATTACATAAGTATTCAGACCCTTGGAATGAGACTTAGGTGCATCCTCTTTCCATTGATCCTTCAGTTGTTTCTTTAACTTGGAGTCCACCTGTGGTAAATTCAATTGATTGGACATGATTTGGAAAGGAACACACCTGTCTATGTAAGGTCCCACAGTTGACGGTGCATGTCAGAGCAAAAACCAACCCATGATGTCGAAGGAATTAATACGTTGAGCTCCGAGACAGGATTGTGTCGAGGCACAGATCTGGGGAAGGGTACCAAAATATTACGGCAGCATTTAAGGTCCCCAAGAACACAGTGACCTCGATCATTCTTAAATTGAAAAAGTTGGGAACCACGACTCTTCCTAGAGCTGGCCGCCCGGCAAAACAGAGCAATCGGGGGAGAAGGGCCTTGGTCAGGGAGGTGACTAAGAACCTGATGGTGCCTCTAACAGAGATCTAGAGTTCCTCTTAAGATAGGAGAACTATCCAGAAGGACAACCATCTCTGCAGCACTCCACCAATCAGGCCTTTATGGTAGAGTTGCCAGATGGAAGCCACTCCTCAGTAAAAGGCACATGACAGTCAGTGTTTAGCAGGCTATGAGAAACAAGATTGAACTCTGGCCTGAATGCCAAGCGTCATGTCTGGAGGAAACCTGGCACCATCCCTACGGTGAAGCATAATGCTGTGGGGATGTTTTCACCGGCAGGGACTGTGAGACTAATCAGTTTTGAGGGAAAGATGAACGGAGCAAAGTACAGAGAGACCCTTGATGAAAACCTGCTCCAGAGTGCTCAGGACATCTGACTGGGGTAAAGGTTCACCTTCCAACAGGACAACGACCCTAAGCCAAGACAACGCAGGAGTTGCTTCTGGACAAGGAGCAGGTCGAGAACTTCAAGTTCCTTTTTGTCCACCAAGACAGTCGTGAAGAGGGCACGACAAAACCTATTCCCCCTCCGGAGACTGAAAGATTTGGCATGGGTCCTCAGATCCTCAAAAGGTTTTACAGCTGCAAAATCGAGAGTATCCTGACCGGTTTCATCACTGGCTGGTATGGCAACTGCTCGGCCTCCTACCGCAAGGCACTACAGAGGGTAGTGCGTAAGGCCCAGTACATCACCGGGGCCAAGCTTGCTGCCATCCAGGACCTCTTTACCAGGCGGTGTCAGAGGAAGGCCCTAAAAATTGGCAAAGACTATGGCAAGCGGTACCGGAGCGCCAAGTCTAGGTCCAAGAGGCTCCTAAATAGCTTCTACCCCCAAGCCATAAGACTCCTGAACAGCTAATCAAATGGCTACCCAGACTATTTGTATTGCCCCCCCCCCATAGTCACTTTAATACCTCTACCTACATATTAACTCAATTACCTCGACACCGGTGCCCCTACACACTGACATTGACACTGTACCGGTACCCCCTTTATATAGCCCCGCAATTGTTATTTACTGCTACTCTTCAATTATTTGTTATTCTTATCTCTTACTTTTTATTATATATTTTTTAGGTATTTTATTAAAACTGCATTGTCGGTTAAGGGCTTGTAAGTAAGCATTTCACTGTAAGGTCTACACCTGTTGTATTCGGTGCATGTGACAAATAAAATTTGATTTGATGACAGCTGACATAACAGGTCATGACACATATTTACACCTGTTGTGACATATTTTGCGTTATTTTGTCACTGGTTATGACCCCTACATAAGAATGTAAAAACCCACAAATCCTACCATGGTAGTTATTTTATGGCTGGTTATGACACGTACAGAAGTGTCAAAACCCACAAAACCTACCACACAAGGCACAACATTACATTGCACCATAGCCTTCGTGTCAAGTGTATGTTTATGTTGTATAGGTATTTTTTAAACTGACCATATTCAATTATCACCATTGTAATTGCACACACATTGATGTCAGACATGCACCTACCCCAATGCTCTGTTGCGGATGACTGGGTTGAATGCAGGAGCAGATTTCAGGAGCAGGACAGGACACCCTCTTTTTGGCTGATATAATGGCATGTACATGATAGGCCCATCTGGCTTATATGATTATGATGGTCATAATGCTTCTTCAGTGTCAAAGTGTATTTTCTTAGTCCAAGTAAAGTGACACAGGATGGTCATAATGCTTCATGACAGTGTTATAAAGTTATTTAAAATATGATGAAAAAAAACATGACTGTAAATAATTAATTACAAAAAAGGATTTAAGAAACAAACTTT
Organism: Oncorhynchus kisutch; assembly: GCF_002021735.2. Lineage (NCBI taxonomy): Eukaryota > Metazoa > Chordata > Actinopteri > Salmoniformes > Salmonidae > Oncorhynchus > Oncorhynchus kisutch. The sequence goes on from NC_034174.2 coordinate 36,599,671, forward strand.
CAAAACGAAAGAAAACTTCTTGGCAAGGATATATATATATATTTTTTATAAATGTGGGTTGACACTCTTATTTAGGTGTCATAACCAGCCATAAAATTACTCAATATATATTACAACAGGTGTAAATATATGGGTCATGACAGTGTAATGACAGGTTATGCTAGCTATTATGACATGACAACGTTATGATGTTATAACATGTTATGACACAGGGTGTCAAGTAAAGTGTTACCAAATTTGCTTTAACTGGGAAAATCACCACAAACAATAATTATCAACAAATTTGCAAACGCATCTCACGACTGCATGATTGAAAGACCACTTGTGCCTGTCAATGCAGTCTCCAGAGATTGGGAAGACAGTGAGCAACACATCCGGAGGACACTTTAATCAAATTCTGTTCAGGATAGCCTAATTGTTTTATATTGTCCATTCGGACAACTAAAATCTATAGTCTGCTTGTCTACTTGTCCTGAGCAAGCAAACAAGCGTTAATGTTGTGGCCCAGCTCAAACATTTTGCCTGTACTTAATTCTATTGTATATATTTCATCTTAAAGAACTCCCTAGTCCTTGTCGATGACAAGGATACCCACAATATGATGCAGCCACCATCATGCTTGAAAATATTAAGTGAAGCTTTGTATTTAGGACAAAGTTATTTTACTTTGCCAAATTTTCTACAGTTTTACTTTAGTGCCTTATTCCAAACAGGATGCATGTTTTGGAATATTTTTATTCTGTATTCAATATGTTATTTAGGTTAGTATTGTGGAGTAACTACAATGTTGTTGATCCATCCTCAGTCTTCCATCACAGCCATAAAACTCTTAACTGTTGGCCTCATGGTGAAATCCCTGAGTGGTTTCCTTCCTCTCTGGCAACGGAGTTAGGAAAAATGCTGTATCTTTGTAGTGACTGGGCGTATTAATACACCATCAAAAGTGTACTTGATGGGCCTCCTGAGTGGCGTGGTCTAAAGCACTACGCTTTAGACCACTACGAGTCCAGGCTCTGTCGCAGCCGGCTGCGACCGGGAGACCCATGGGGTGGAGCGCAATCGGCCCAGCGTCGTCCGGGTAAGGGGAGAGTTTGGCTGGTAGGGATGTCCTTGTCCCACTACGCTCTAGTGACTCCTGTGGCATGCTGGGTGCATGCATGCTGACACGGTGTACAGTGTTTTCCTGACACAATGGTGTGGCTAGCTTCCAGGTTAATTGGGCAGTGCAGCTTGGTTTGGTTGTGTTTCAGCTCTTGACCTTTTCCTATCCCGAGTCTGTAATCGAGATGCAGTGATGAGAAACTAATTACCAATTGGGAGAAATGACAAATTAAATGAAACTGTGTTATTCATAACTCCACCACGCTCAAAGGGATATTCAGTGTCTTCTTTTATATTCTACTTATTGACTCAAGACATTTCAGCTTTTCATTTTGAATGAATGTGAACAAATTTCAAAAAACAATTCCACTTTGACATTATGGGGTATTATGTGTAGGCCAGTGGCACAAAATCTCAAGTTAATCCATTTTAAATTCAGACTCAAACACAACAAAATGTGGAAAAAGTCAAGGGGCGTGAATACTTTATGAAAGCACTGTAATGCCAGCAGGAATTGAGGAAATGCCAAAACTAAACTATGGGAGAATTGCATACTCCTCACATCCTTTCTCCCTCTCCTCAAAACCTGTTGGAGGAGAAGGTTTGAGTGGCGGGACATCTAGCTTTCTCATCCAATGGATTTTGAGAAGGTAGAGAGGAGGACTTGAGTATCCAATTGAGATTCTCTCTATGGAACATGTCTCAGACCCAGAGTTTATCTGATCAGGTGGTGGCCTATTGGTTAGAGTTTATATCCACTAGATGACAGCGGTCCTCTTCTCCTAGCATTCTGAGCCTCCACTCTCCCTAAAGAAAAAACAGCTTGTTGCCCCATTTGGTTACACAGAGGTGATCTCTTCAGATTAATACACACTCCCTGTATATGCCATTTTAAGTACTTTTTTTGAATAACTCTTTTTAAGAAAAGTGCACAAAACCAAAATAACACTTAGTGGTATGCTGCTGGCTTTCCTCTGAAGCTAAGCAGGGTTGGACTGGTCATTCCCTGGATGGGAGACCAGTTGCTGCTGGAAGTGGTGTTGGAGGGCCAGTAGTAGGCACTCTATCCTCTGGTCAATAAAAATTTCCAGGGCAGCGATTACGGACATTGCCCTGTGTAGGGTGCGGTCTTTTGGATGGGACGTTAAACAGGTGTCCTGACTCCCATGGCACTTATTGTAAGAGCAGTGATGTTAACCCCAGTGTCCTGGCTAAATTACCAATCTGACTGTCATGGCCATCTAATCATACCTAGCTTCCAATTGGCTCATTAATCCCCAATAGCTATTCCCCAAGTTAAATAATAATGTGTTCTGAGTCAACTTACCTGGTAAAATATGGGTTATAAAATTACACTGAATACATAAGTGTCAACAATTATTTTTAAACAGTTGCTGGGATAGGCCTAAGACCAGAGATTTTTATCAAACATTACTGTAAAGAAAAGAGAAACCCACACTCTTGCTTATGACATATTATATTAAAGCCTGCATAGGAACAAGTGATACAAGCAAGAGCACTGTGCGGGTTTATTTTTTCTTTAAACCGTCATCACATTATTCCCCACACACTTGCAACGAGATAACTCAGATGTGCAAGTGCTTTTTAGATTTTTTTGTTGTCAAACTTTACTTGACAGCATAGCCTATAATATGTGGTTTGATCATGAAGTTGAGTGGTGCCTCGATGTGCCTCAGTTTGAGCTCGGAGAACCCAGCAGTCTCCAGATGTTTCCATGTCGCCCTGACTACTTCACATCCATCCCCAAAGTAGTACCATATCGGCTGGAGGACGTGCTGGAAGAAGTATGTCCAAGAGGATGGGTCTGCCACTACATGCTCTAAAAAGTACAGAGCACCACCCTGTTGGACATTCACAACAACAAAAGTTACCAGTAGTTACAAAGCATTTTGTTCCAACCTTCAGTCCATACCACTGTTAGTAGAAAAATGCATTGTCAGTATGTAGATAGTAACTGACTATTTAGTTGAAACTTATAAACATGACGGTCTTCTAAAACTAACCGCAGCAGGGCATTTATGTTTAGTGATTCAAGTGCCTGCACAGTGGTGTATTCGTTGCCCATTAGCTTGTGTTCCTGATGATTCAATCAAACTAAATTGAATTAGTTAGTGTAGCTATATTGCCTACGTTTGGTGCCTGCTATAGCTTGTTGCAACTTCCTAGCTATAGCCTAATATTCATCATAAACTTAAAAACTACCTAGACATACTGGTTGTGTTTCAAAACCACATTTACAATGTTAGATTGCCAGTTGAGTTACAAGTTGCCATTTGATTAATTGTTGGTAACTTGCAAAAGTTACCAATTGATTTTCTGAGCAACGCTAATTGCCATCATAATCTGTAGGAAAGTAGTTGTAAATCATTTAGACTACAGAATCTACACAGTAAGCCCTAACAATAGTGACCTCAGTTATACACAGAGTACAAAACATTTGGAACACCTTCCTAATGTTAGCAGTTGATGTTATTCTTTAATAACACAGACCCCAAAGCAAATCATGGGGAGGAAAATAGGTTTATTTAAAGAGAATAAATCAAAGATGTTATGCTGAGAGGTAGATGGTCGTTCCTTCCCTGTCCTCAGTGATTCTCTCCCGTGAGTCTCTCCTGAACAAAGGGACAGGATGTAGTTCTATAACCCAGCCCTAGCCTGTGGTTGACCAATTAGAATTCCTTGCAATAAAACTGGGCCAATGGCCAAATAACAAGTATCCTATTTCAGACTCAATACATAGATAAATTCCTCCCATATGTCTCTGCATTAATAAGGGATCATAGCTTTCATCTGGATTCACCTGGTCAGTCTGTCATGGAAAGAGCAGGTGTTCCTAATGTTTTGTACACTCAGTGTATAATCTGTTGACAAAATGCCAGCAGCGCGTTACTGACATTTCTCTGAAAAACATAGTTTAACTATGCTGAAGGGTTATACCATGGTTAATATTTTTGAGAGTGGATGCATTGTTTCCTTTCCAAATTGATAAGCGCTCAAATGATTACACTCTAAATATGAAAATCAACTTACAGGCCTCAATATGCGATGCGCCTCCTGCAATGTTCGCGGTATGTCGTTGACAGAACACAGCACCAGCGTGCTGACGACAACGTCCACAGAGTCATCTTTCACTGCCCCCATGTCCTCTCCGGAAGCGACCACAAATCTTTCAAATGTTAGGTGATCATTGACAGCCAGACTTTTTTGTAGATACTTCTCGAAGTGAGGATTGGGGTCGGTGCAAACCACCTTGCAACCAGACGGGTAGAATTCAAAATTAGCCCCGCTTCCGCAACCGATCTCCAAAATGCGAAGCGGGCCATTGCCTTTGGTGAACTCTGAGAGGTTGCTGAAAAGATCCTTCTTTTTGTCGTTCATTTTCTTGTTGTAGGTGAAAGACATCTTGTAAATTAGAAATGGAAAGAAACGCTTGTAGATGCCATATATGCCAACCACTTCCATTAATTGTAGTGGCAAAGTTACTACCTTCAAAATAAACGTTAAGAAATTCATAAAACAAGTCATTTTGCGTATGTTGAGCTGCAGAAGTTTATACAGTCGAAAGAATCTTTCGTTTCAGGCTCTTCGTCTTCTTCTGTGTATTTTGTATGACTGCTGGCAACCAACTTTAAAGTGCATTACCGCCACCAACTGGACTGGAGTGTGGACCAGAGACATGGAGGCACAGCTATGTAATGTGGAAGGGAATATAGTCATTAAACTGTCATTCTTGTTTTATTTTTTCATGAATGTGTATGTTTGATGTTATGTTTGGCCTATGCCATGCCTCTCACCATATCCCAGTGAATTTTCTTGTACGTAAAGTAAATATCTGTGAAAATCAGACAATAGAAATATCTAATTTAGTGGAGAGCCTTATTCTGGTCCAAGTATGATAATTAGGGTCCTCACGGAATCCAGACATTAAAAAATATTAAAACATGTATTACCTAACTAATGTATTGAAAATGTATTAATTTGCCCAAATGTATCATAAGACATGAACAAAATGTATCAGTGATACAACGAGACTTCCCCTGCCTCCTGGTAGATAGATGGAAAGGCTTTCCTAAAAACATACTCAATTACATGTTCACTACAAAGAAGCGTACACTTTCCTGGCAGAATGATTTCATTGTTGCATGTTGCGTTTATATTTTTGTTCAGTATATTTCAGTGCCAGAAATATGGGAGGGAAAGGGAGTGATTGTTATTAGATTTGAGGAGTAATGGGGTTGAAGAGCCAAGATTAACTGAACTGCTGGGGAAATTTTCAGGGAATATAGGTTTTAACTATGTATTATGTTTACTTCGGGAGACGAGAATATTGGGTAGGATTTAGACCTTACACATCTCCTTAATGTTCAAGGTCCTGAATGAGTGAATCTACTGTGTCCCTAATGTCTTCCTTATTTGTTCATAAGGGTCAGTGCATGTGGCACAAACTCATTTTTGTACCTGACCAGTTTGCACAGGGGGAGTCTGTAGCGCTTCCTGGATGGCAGAAGCACAAACTCTGAGTTGAGCACATGGGAGGGGGGCTCTGATATTTTGTTTGCCGTCCTCAGCATGTTTGTGTGGTAGCTGTCCAGAAAGGTTTTGATGGTCAGCTTGACACCCTGGTTTTTGCCTGTACTGTGTGTTGTACCAAGCAGTGATGCAGTACTGCAAAACACTCTGGATAGTGGAGCAAAAGAACATGTTCAATATTTCCAAGGTTGCCCCGAAAGACTTCAGCCTGCAGAGAAAGTGCATGCACTGTTGCACCTTAGCACACACATAGCACATAGTCCACTTTGACACTCCATCTCAGGGCATGGTCAACATGTACTCCCAGATATATATATGAGAGTAGACCTGCTGGATGTGTTCACTGTGAATGACTACCTGGTTTCGGTCAGCCACTGACCTGGGCTCAAAGATAACCTCCTGTGTTTTTGTGACATTCCGGACAAACTTGTTTGTCACACCACTGCACAAGGCTGTTTACACTGTCTAGGTACAGTGGGAGGTTGCTGTTGTCCTCCATTAGGGCCAGCAGGACAGTGTCATCGGAGTACTTCATCATAAAATGCTTGGTGTTTTGACTTGTGCAATTGGTGTACAGAATGAAAAGGACGAGTGAGCTCACACAACCTTGTGGGGCTCCCCAGTTGGTGACCACAGGAGGGAGTGTTGTTTACCTTGAGTTCTGTTACTGAGAAATGAGTGTTACCAGTAAATGAGGTGTGGGTTAATGTCCAGTTCTTTCATTTTGGCTAGTAAAAGGTGCGTTTGTATGGTGTTAAAAGCAGAGGAAAAATCTATAAAGAGTGCTTTGGCATATGTTTTTGGTTGGTCTAGGTGTTTCAGGATCAGGTGTGTGAGGGTGGTCATTGCATCCTCTGTACTGCGCCCGTTTCTATATACTAGCTGGTAAGGGTCTAGTTTCCTATCTGCAGAGAGTTTTAGGTTCAGAGCCACTATTCTCTTCAAAGATTTTATGAGCATTGTGGTCAGAGCCACTTGTCGGTAGTCATTGTGCTCCTTGGGGCATGGCTTTTTTGGGATGGGGATGAAGTGAAACGTTTCCAGGCCTGTGGTATTGTGTGTGAGTCAATGGATAACTGGAAGATGGGTTGCCAGACTGGGTCAAGCTCCTCAGCAAAGGTCTTGAGGAGGACTGGGCTCACATTATCTGGCCCAGAGGCCTTTCTTGGGTTCAGTTGTTTAAAAACCTTTGTGACCTGCTCTGTGGTAACAATGATTTCCTCTGCGTGAGAGGCAGGGACAGTCTGTAGGACAGCAAAGCAGTCATTTGTGTGATTATGGGTGTCAAATATTTTGTAGAACAGGTTCAGTTTCTTCACAAATGTGGGCTCGTCATCTATGTGGAGGAGTTTACAGGGTGCTGACATGCCGGCCATGCTCTTTATGGTTTGCCAGGCTAGCCCATTGTTCCTGCAGTGATGATTCTCCAACTTCATCAAATGTTTTCATAATTTATCTGCAGATAAGCGCTAAAAAGCCTAGGCCTACCAATAGGTAACCAAATGAACGGCTCTCTCACTGATGCGATTCGGTAGGTTACACTGACTGACGAGACGAGAGTCACTCACTGTCTGGCCCCGACATGCTAGGAAAGGAAACCTAGGAAATCCTTTAGGTTACTTGTCCCAATGCGATACCATAGGACATACAGTATAACCAAGTTGCATTATTTATGAATGGCAAAGGGATATAGGAGATCGACTTTATTCAGTCAGTTCAAGTCCGACACCTTTTATAAATGAATGTGTCAGAAAAAAATTATTAAGATATGCCGTGGATTTTGACTCATCGTTACAACTTACATTACATTGGACGTGAAAATTAATGTGCATTATGCTCTCTCCCTCCTCTGTGTATTTTTTTGGGACTGCAACTGGAGATCTGTATATAATGACAATATGCTCATGTCTCCGCCCTAAAACGGGAGTCATTGTCCAGGAAGGCAGGCATCAAGCTTAGTTCCAAAATAAGTCCATAGAAATGCATTGGGCTGTGAAACCTCTTGCTTCGCTTCTTCCTCTCTTCTGCATTGTCCTGTCATCGTTCGCTTTGTGACTGACAGGCGCCTATCCTACCAATAGATTGTTAGAAGATGCATATCGTTCATTCTAGTGGGAGAAGGCTTGCTGGACTGGCGAACTGAAGCTTTTAAATGAAAAGTAGCCTGGTTAATATGAAGTGGAAAATGTAGCTGGCTGAAAATGAGTCTGTAACCGGTTGATTCGCCAACAGCTGGCGCTTAATGAAAACATTGGTGGTAGCGAGCTGGAGAACATATTAATTGTAGCTTCCCACATTAGCTATAGCAAATAATAATTCAACAAAACTATGGCCTACAACCAGGTGCGGTGCTAGGGTCTCAGCACAGAGGGGGTGGATTGGTCTCGAGGGGCCCTTCTGACCAAATCATTTTTTAAAGTATAGCCAATCATAAATGCAAATTAGGCATTATCACATATTGAGCCATGCAATCCGATTTCCAATAAAACACACAGAGAGATACGGTGTTTCTCTTTGCCAGACACAAAAAAAAAGAAAACAGGTTGCCAGTCGGCCGCTAATAGCAAAACAATGTTTTAGCACCAAGGACATGTCGCTCTACAAAGCGTAGCGGCCAGGAGAGCTCCACACGTAGTCGGCACACACACACACACACACACACACACTGCCTATAAGTGCAGAGAGGTGATGAGCAAGAGGGCCTGAAATAACATTCTGACTGCTTTTATCTTAACCAAAGACCAATAAAGAAGGATGTTTCACTCACCAGATTTTTCACTCTTTTCAGCCAATCTTGCCATTTTGTAGATTGATTTAGCCTAGTAGTCAATTTGTTAATTCCATCATCATGCATTCCATAAAACAAAATAATAATCCCAACAGGTGAACGAACTATGTACAAATCAAGGTCCCATTTTAAAACGTCATCTTCCCCTCCTTCATGTTGTCAAACCACTTTGTAAATGTCTATGTCTTGCCATAGCCACAGGACGTGCTGCAGCACCCCCTGAAAAATCAGAATTATTTTGTATATTTTGTATCGCATCACCCCAACCCGCAGACATCTTCTCGTGGCTATTTTTCTTGCTCAAAACAAAGCAAAGTGAGATTGGATAGTCTGGCCTCATTCATGCATGCACACAAATAGCTCTTGATGAGCTTCATGCGACTAGAACTTCGCTCTGACTGCTGATGGGAATGGTCTTGTAGATTCTATGGAGAATGGTCAGATGTCGTTGGCAATGAGGAATTGTAGGTCTGCGTCAGTGTTGAGATCCATGGTTAACTCGGAATACAGAGCATTCGGAAAGTATTCAGACCCCTTGACTTTTTCAACATTTTGTTACGTATGTTAGAGCCTTATTCTAAAATGGATTACATTTTTAAAAATCCTCATCAATCTGCAGACAATACCCCATACTGACAAAGCGAAAAGAGAAATAACTTATTTACTTAAGTATGCAGACCCTTCACTATGAGACTCGAAACTGAGCTCAGGTGCATCCTGTTTCCATTGGTCATCCTTGAGATGTTTCTACAACTGGATTGGAGTCCACCTGTGGTAAATTCAATTAATTGGACATGATTTGGAAATGCACACACCTGCCTATATAAGGTCCCACAGTTGACAGTGCATGTCAGAGAAGAGAAAAAACCAAGCCATGAGGTTGAAGGAATTATCCATAGAGCTCTGAGACAGGATTGTGTCGAGGCACAGATCTGGGGAAGGGTACCAACAAATGTCTGCAGCATTTAAGGTCCCCAGAAACACAGTGGCCTCCATCATTCTTAAATAGAAGAAGTTTGGATCCATCAAGACTCTTCCTAGAGCTGGCCGCCCAGCCAAATTGAGCAATTTCACCTTGTGAAGACTTACAGAAAACGTTTGACCTCTGTCATTGCCAACAAAGGGTATATAACAAAGTATTGATATAAACTTTTGTTATTGACCAAATACTTATTTTCCACCATAATTAGCAAATTAATTACAGGCCTCTCTCATCTTTTTAAGTGGGAGAACTTGCACAATTGGTGGCTGACTAAATACTTTTTTGCCCCACTGTATCCCAACCAGAAGCCATGGATTGCAGGCAACATCCACATCAATCTAAAGGCTGGAGCTGTCTCTTTCAAGGTGCGGGACACTAATCCGGACACTTATAAGAAATCCCGATGTGACCTCAGACGAACCATCAAACAAGCAAAGCGTCAATACAGTATTAAGATTGAATTCTACTACACCAGCTCTGATGCTCATCGAATGTGGCAGGGCTTGAAAACTATTACGGACTACAAATGGAAACCCAGCCGTGAGCTGCCCAGTGACGCGCGCCTACCAGATGAGGTAAATGTCTTTTATGCTCCCTTCGAGGCAAGTAACACTGAAGCATGCATGAGAGCACCAGCTGTTCTGGACGACTATGTGATAACGCTCTTGGTAGCTGATGTGAGCAAGACCTTAAAGCAGGTCAACATTCACAAAGCCGCGGGGCCAAACGGATTACCAGTACGGCTACTCAAAGCATGCACGGACCAACTGGCAAGTGTCTTCACTGACATTTTTCTCCCTGACTGAGTCTGTAATACCTACATGTTTCAAGCAGTCCACCATAGTCCCTGTGCACAAGGAAGTGAAGGTAACCTGCCAAAATGATTACCGCCCAGTAGCACTCACGTAGGTAGCCATGAAGTTCTTTGAAAGGCTGGTCATGGCTCACATCAACAGCATCCTCCCGGATACCCTAGACCCACTCCAATTTGGATACCACCCCAACAGATTCACAGATGACACAATTTCAATCGCACCCCACACTGCCCTTTCCCACCTGGACAAAAGATACACCTATGTGAGAATGCTGTTCATTGACTACAGCTCAGCTCTCAACACCATAGCGCCCACAAAGCTCATCCCTAAGCTAAGGACCCTGGGACTAAACACCTCCCTCATCAACTGCATCCTGTACTTCCTGATGGGCCGCCCCCAGGTGGTAAGTGTAGGCAACAACACATCTGCTGATCCTCAACACTGGGGCCCCTCGGGTGTGTGCTTAGTCCCCTCCTGTATTCCTTGTTCACCCACAACTGCGTGACCAAACACGACTCCAACACCATCATTAAGTTTACTGACGATACAACAGTGGTAAGCCTGATCACCAATGATGATGAGACGAGGGAGGAGGTCAGAGACCTGGCCGTGTGGTGCCCGGACAACAACTTCTCCCTCAATGTGAGCAAGACAAAGGAGCTGATAGTGGACCACAGGAAAAGGCAGGCCAAACAGGCCCCCATTAACATTGACAGGGCTGTAGTGGAGCAGGTCGAGAGTTTCAAGCTCCTTGGTGTCCACATCACCAATTAACTATCATGGTCCAAACACACTAAGACAGTCGTGAAGAGGGCACCAAAACATATTTTCCCTCTCAGGAGACTGAAAAGATTTGGCATGGGTCCCTAGATCCTCAAATAGTTCTACAGTTGCACCATTGAGAGCATCCTGACCGGTTGCATCACTGCTTGGTATGGTAACTGCTCATATAACTGTAAGGCGCTACAGAGGTTAGTGAGTACGGCCCAGTACATCAATGGGGCCAAGCTTCCTGCCATCCAGGACCTATATACTAGGCAGTGTCAGAGGAAACTGCTTTTACACTGCTGTTATTCACTGTTTATTATCTATGCATAGTCACTTCACTCCTACCTACATGTACAAATCACCTCAACTAACCTGTACCCCCTGTATGTAGCCTCGATATTGTTATTTTATTGTGTTACTTTTTATAATTTTGACTTTAGTTTATTTGGTAAATATTTTCTTAACTCTTTCTTGAACTAATGCACTGTTGGTTAAGGGCTTGTAAGTAAGCCTTTCAAGGTAATGTTGTATTGGCGTATGTCACAAATAAAGTTTGATTTGATATATCTGATCTCAGCAATGCAGGTGTCAATTAGATCCATGGCAGTGTTTACGTTCATAGAAGCCTTTTGCAGTTAGTTAGAAAGGATGTACAGTTGAAGTCTGAAGTTAAGATACACTTCGGTTGGAGTCATTAAAACTAATTTGTCAACCACTCCACAAATTTCTTGTTAACAAACTATAGTTTTGGCAAGTCTGTTAGGACATCTACTTTGTGCATGACACAATACATTTTTCCAACAATTGTTTACTGACAGATTATTTCACGTATAACACACTGTTTCACAATTCCGGTGATTCAGAAGTTTACATACACTAAATTGACTGTGCCATTAAACAGCTTGGAAATTTCCAGAAAATGATGTCATGGCTTTAGAAGCTTCTGATAGGCTAATTGACATCATTTGAGTCAATTGGAGGTCTACCTGTGGATGTATTTCAAGGCCTACCTTCAAACTCAGTGTCTCTTTGCTTGACATCATGGGAAAATCAAAAGAAATCAGCGAATACCTCCGAAAAGAAATGGTAGACCTCCACAAGTCTGGTTCATCCTTGGGAGAAATTTCCAAACACTTGAAGGTACCACGTTCATCTGTACAAACAATAGTACGCAAGTATAAACACCATGGGACCATGCAGCCGTCATAACGCTCAGGAAGGAGACGCGTTCTGTCTCCTAGAGATTAACATACTTTGGTGCGAAAAGTGCAAAAGAATCCCAGAACAACAGCGAAGGACCTTGTGAAGATGCTGGAGGAAACAGGTACAAAAGTATCTATATCCACAGTAAAACGAGTCCTATATCGACATAACCTGAAAGACCGCTCAGCAAGGAAGAAGCAACTGCTCCAATACTGCCATAAAAAAGCCAGACTACGGTTTCCAACTGCACATGGGGACAAAGATGAAATAACTTATAAATACAAAAACAACAAACGGAACGTGAAACTAAACCCCTGTCACACCCTGGCCTGACCAAATATATAATGAAAACACAAAATACAATGACCAAGGCGTGACACCCACTAGGAATGTGATGAAAGAACACATTCACATTCACATTCTTAAGATAATGTGGTGATCCTAACTGACCTAAGACAGGGAGTTTTTAATAGGAATAAATGTCATGAATTGTGAAAAACCTAGTTTAAACTTCCGACGTCAACTGTACGTCTTCTTTAGTAAACTGTTTCAAAGTCTCCCGCCTGTTCAGCGCAGGAGAGGAGGAAAACGCTGGCTGCGCTGAACAGGCGGGAGACTCCGACAGCGCAGGAGAGGAGGAAAACGCTGGCTGCGCTGAACAGGCGGGAGACTCCGACAGCGCAGGAGGGAAGGAAGGCTCTGGCTGTGCTGAACAGGCGGGAGACTCCGACAGAGCAGGAGAGGCGAGGCGCACTGTAGGCCTGATGCGTGGTGCGGGCACTGGTGAAACTGGAGCGAGGACACGCACAGGAAGCCTGGGCAGTATCCCCCCCAAAGGTGCGGACTCCGGCCGCAAAAACCTGAACCTATCGGGGAGGGTCTGGGTGGGCGTCTGTCCGCGGTGGCGGTTCTGGCGCGGGACGTGGACCCCACTTCACCACAGTTTTTGTCCGCCTCATTGTCTGCCTCCGTGGCCTCTTAAACACGGCGACCCTCACCGCCGACCTCGGACTGAGGACCCTAGAAATGGGTCCCGAATGGACGGGATATTCCGGCAGCGCCGGATGGACGGGAGACTCCGGCAGCGCCGGACAGGCGGGAGACTCCGGCAGCTCCGGAGTGAAGGGCAATTCTGGCATCGCCTGGCTGACTGACGGCTCCGGCATCGCCTGGCTGACTGACGGCTCTGGCGGCTCCTGGCTGGCTGGCGGCTCCTGGCTGGCTGGTGGCTCAGGACAGACGGGAGACTCTGGCGGCTCAGGACAGACGGCAGACTCTGGCGGCTCAGAACAGACGGGAGATTCTGGCGGCTCAGGACAGACGGGAGACTCTGGCGGCTCAGGACAGACAGGAGACTCTGGCGGCTCAGGACAGACGGGAGACTCTGGCGGCTCAGGACAGACGGGAGACTGGCGGCTCAGGACAGACGGGAGACTCTGGCGGCTCAGGACAGACGGGAGACTCTAGCGGCTCAGGACAGACGGGAGACTCTTAGCAGCGCTGGACAGACGGGAGACTCTAGCAGCGCTGGAGAGGAGGAAGGCTCTGGCAGCGCTGGACAGGCGGGAGCACCTGTAGGCGAGACAGCATGGTACGGGGGGCTGCCACCGGAAGGCTGGTGCGTGGAGGTGGCACTGGATAGACCGGACCGTGCAGGCGTACTGGAGCTCTTGAGCACCGAGCCGGCCCAACCTTACCTGGTTGAATGCTCCCGGTAGCCGGGCTGTGCTGGCGAACCAGGGACACCATGCGTAAGGCTGGTGCCATGTACGCCGGCCCAAGGAGACGCACTGGAGACCAGATGCGTAGAGCCGGCTTCATGGCCGGCTCTACACCTGCCTCTGATTGAGAACCATACTAGGCCGAAACAGAAACCAAACATAGAAAAACAAACATAGACTGCCCACCCCAACTCACGCTCTGACCTTACTAAATAAAGACAAAACAAAGGAAATAAAGGTCAGAACGTGACAATAAGCAACACCAGCTCAAGCAAATTCCAGGATTTAATGAAATCATGTAATGTATCATATTATATATACATTTGGCATGTGTTATAGTGTTAAATGATGGTTTGAGCCTTTCAGTGAGATGGACAAAAGTTTCAATGTTACATATTGCATATTGAGTTAAACGTTACAATGCTGCCATTTTTCTCTGTCTCACAATGGTACCAATACTAGCCTCATCTCAGATCTGTTTGTGCTCTTGCAAACTCCATTGCTCATTGTCAAGCCAAATCTGTTTGGCATGATAGCAAAAAACAGACTGGCACTCAGACTATGTTATCAATAGATAATCTGAGTAACACTGTTGCCATGATTTGTGGGAAAGTAGATTTAATCATCAAGACCACACAGGAAGTCCTAACATTAGTGGGGACTACATTTATATAATCCTAAATGTGGTCAAAAGGGAATAATTCCTGACAGACCTAGGCTTGTTTTTTTACATTTATCTGATCAACTTATTTTTATTATACTTTTTACTATGTTGACAGCTGATGGATGTTAGCCTATTGCTTTCATTCCCATGCATAAGCTCTCAATTGTATACTGTAAAGAGAATCAATTAGCAGGCCTCACTATCTGATACGCCTCCTACAATGTTCGCAGTCTGTCATGGACAGAACACAGAACCAGCATGCAGATGACATTGCCCACTGAGTCAACATTTACTTCGCCCATGTCCTCGCCCGACGCGTCCAGAAAGCTTTCGAACGTTAAGTGGTCATTGACAGCCAGGCTCTTTTGCAGATAGTCTACTTCTCAAAGTGAAGATTGGGGTCAGTGCAAATCACCTTGCAACCAGATGGGTAGAACTCAAAGTAGGCCCCGCTTCCGCAGCCAATCTCGTAAATGTTTCATGAACATTTTATCCTTTCCTCCGCTCCTGGCTGCATGTAATGCCATAGAAATAGAATGAATAGAATGGGCGTCCCCATTCAAGTCAATGATGGCATAATGGGTGGACTGGCTCCCATTGCGAGTATACCCATAGGAGCAAAGCAGGAAGCAAAAGCAGGAAGCAAAAACAGGAAGTGTACCCATCAATATGTGCTGTGATTTGTTGATTCAACTCAACTGACATTACAAAAATATGCAATGCATTTGTTACGTTATAGCCTTATTATAAAATTGATTAAATTGTTTTTTCCCCTCATCAATCTACACACAATACCCCATAATGACAAAGCAAAAACAGTTTTCTCAAATTGTTTGCAAATGTATTACAAATAAAAACTGAAATCACACTTACGTAAGTATTCAGACTCTTTACTCAGTACTTTACTCAGAAGCACCTTTGGCAGCGATTAAAGCCTTGAGTCTTCTTGGAAATCAAGCTTGGCACACCTGTATATTGGGAGTTTCTCCCATTCGTCTCTGCAGATCCTCTCAAGCTCTGTTAGGTTGGATGGGGATGGTCGCTGCACAGCTATTTTCAGGTCTCTCCAGAGATATTTGATTGGGTTCAAATCTGGGCTCTGGCTGAGACCCTCAAGGATATTCAGAGACTTGTCCCGAAGCCACTCCTGCATTGTCTTTGCTGTGTGCTTAGGGTCATTGTCCTGTTGGAAGGTGAACCTTCGCCCCCAATCTGAGGTCCTGAGAGCTCTGGAGCAGGTTTTCATCAAGGATCTCTCTGTACTTTGCTCCGTTTATCTTTCCCTCGATCCTGACTAGTCTCCCAGTCCCTGCCGTTGTAAAACATCCCCATAGCATGATGCTGCAACCACCATGCTTCACCATAGGGATGGTGCCAGGTTTCCTCCAGATGGGATACTGTGCATTCAGGCCAAAGAGTTCTATCTTGGTTTCATCAGACCAGAAGAATCTTGTTGATCTACCCCGATTGCTCAGTTTGGCTGGGTGGTCAGCTCTAGGAAGAGTCTTGGTGGTTCCAAACTTCTTCCACTTTAGAATGATGGAGGCACTATTTTCTTGGGGACCTTCAATGCCGCATACATTTTTTGGTACCCTTCCCCAGATCTGTGCCTCAACACAATCCTGTCTCGGAGCTCTACGGACAATTCTTTCAACCTCATGGGCGTTTTTTTCTCTGACATGCACTGTCAACTGGGGGACCTTAATATAGATAGGTATGTGACTTCCCAAATCATGTCCAATCAATTTAATTCACCACAGATGGACTCCAATCAAGTTGGAGAAACATCTCAAGGAGGATCAATCAAAGCAGAATGCACTTGAGCTCAATTTGAGTCTCATAGCAAAGGGTCTGAATACTTATGTAATCAAGGTATTTCAGTTTTTTTTTGTATAAATGTGTAAAAACTTCTAAAAACCTGTTTTCACTGTCATTATGGGGTATTTTGTGTAGATTTATGAGGGAAAAATAGGAAAAAAGTCAGGCGGTCTGATTACCTTCCGAATATACTGCGGAAATCCCATGACAGAGTGTCTATAGCCTAATACTTTAAAAAGCTCACATAATTGCTGTCACAAACACCACAGAGTTGTCACTGACTAGTTGGATATTCAATTCCCAGTGAGCAAAACATTTCTGTACTTACAGACTTCATAGAAATTCATTTTTATCAGGGTTTTCCTTTGGTGGACCATATTTTTTGTGACTGTTATCAATAAAACTCATGAATGCAACTGTTTATGTTAAATTGTTCTACGTGTAACCCTGGTTGTCCCGAATAAAAAATGCTAAAACACATCATTGTGAGGTTAAGTGTAAGGGCTGGACATGCAGATATATGAAAGTCTGATAAATAAAAATACGATTTTTTGCTGGGATATCAGGACTTATATGGTTAATTCCCTCTCAGGTTTCCTTCTAATCAAGAGGAAGGGCATGCTTATGACTCACCTAAGGGACTCACCTAAGTATAATTCATGCTTAATGGTGGCTTCTTAGAAACCATGCACATTCAAATCGAGTATATATTTATTCCTGGGAGGTGGAGGTAATGTAACAGTTTTGTCATCCACTAAAACAAACCCACAAATCGTCCATTTTAACTTTTGGATAACGAATTATACGATAGTCTTCTTAACTATTAGTTCAATAACTTTGTTTCATTTTGTTTTGCGATCTTACGGTCCCTGGGCCGTTTTCAAACCAAAGGCATTTACCGACACTCCCTAACAATTTGCTGAGAGTCATCAATTATGCAGGGTACCCGCACGCACTGGGAAGGGAGTTAGCAGCAACAATATGGCGACAGCCGCAGTTTCTCCCGAATCTTTTGGACATCTGCAGTTCAGTGCCGGCTGTCTGGATTTCTGTTAATGCGGGAAAAGTAAGTAAATATCCTGTTGTCTTGTCAGGCTGGGTTTTGGTGGAGGATGGACCATGCATGCTACTTCCCTGTCTACAACTGCACCCCAATGCCGCAGAGCGGTCCCCCTCAGCATCTTTTATCCTCGCGTTTGTGTATAGGGCTCCTTGTCAAAGCTTGGGCAAATATGCATGGAAAACCAAAAATACATGTATGGATTACTTTCTTTAGCTGAAAAGATGAGCTTATACTGCGGAAAGGGGTGGCTAGTGATAAAGCAGGTAAATTGGGGTGTTGGCCTGCCTCTGAACGGAATGAGATTTCAATGTGTCAAAATATACATGGCGCCCTAAAAAGTACCGGTATGCGCTTTGAGTCAATGTATATTCTCGACACCCTAATCCTTTGTAAAATAATTTAACTGTAATTGTGATAGTTTTACCCCTCTTGCACAGCACCCCACCCTCACTCGATTACCCCTCCCCTTGCAGTACTCATTTTCAGGTTCTATTACGTGAGATAGGTAGGCTTATGCCTCAGTTTTGGCAGTTGAAGAGGGACCGCGGTACCCCTCCCATCTTTACAGCCCCATCCCCAAATAGAGGTGGAAATAAATGTCCAAGATGGTGTTATAACCCTTACATGTTCATTTTAGGAACCTTATCGCACCTAGGCAGCCTTCTCGGGTGTGGTACTAAAATAGAGCCGTCAATGGTTTTTGGGGAGCATAACAAAACACCTTATCAAAATAATAGCAATGTATACAATTTACCTCGGGTAGAGATTGTTTTGGAGCAACACAGTTAAATGAATGACAGCCTAGAATTTCTACCATCACTGCATGTTTTCAAGTGGTATTGTGGCTCTGTCATAGTTGCCTACCCAGAAGCATCCTCTTTACTGCAGTATTTTAGTAAAGGCTTTGGCCCACACGTCAAGGCACGCGCGTGTGTGTAAACAGTGCATGGACTACAATACAAAGTAAGACTGATAGACCATACAGTTGAAACGTTATTACCAGTTTATAACAAATAGGCCAAAAAAGTGCGCATTTTACCTTGCTTAACGGTTTTACATGTAATATGTGGTTTATCAAGTAATAGCTTGTAATGACAACTTTTTGAGGAGGAAATCCACTCATCATTTAATCGATTGTTGTCCTGACATGGGAAACATGAATCGTTTTCTGAATGACTTCCATTGTTGGCTGGAGTTTAGGGTACCCTGTTCATTCATAGATGTGTGCCACAACGCTGAAAGCACACCATGACTATATTGTGTTTATATTTGTGTATATAGCCTATTCCAATCCACAGTGCTTTCATTCAGTAGCCTATCCAGTCGATGCTATATTAGGAACTATCAATTAGTTTTTTTATTGAATTATGTGTGCCACTAGCATTTGGTGACGCTACAGAGGCACACTAGGCCCTCACTAGGATATCGCATGCTGCTGCTAACCTCGACCGGCCGTGTAGACTCCTCTATCCAGTTGCGTTTCTCTCCCCAATCGATCTTCACTCCTCTGCTCCTCCTCTTCAGTTCAGTCTCCACGATGTCCAGTGTTCTCAGTTTCATAGTCCTTAACTCCCCTCTCAATAACGGAATGCAACAGTTGCGATAAATAGTTCATTTACAGGCGTCAAACACTTCAAACGCTTCAAACACACCACCAGAGTCATTGCATTTTGGTACACCAGAATTACATTAATTTCCAATGAAACGCTGCGTTGGCCTTGCAGCATTGCGTTGCAGAGGCAGTTGCAGTGCGTTAGGTGTGGTGCATACGTTGGATATATCGAACAAATGCGCCAAACTGTATGCTTAGACGGCTTGACAGAAATGGTAGCAAAAGGTGAATGTTGAACTTTTGTTGTATACATATCCAGATTATGCTGCGTACTATTTTGCGCAAGAACGCTGTCGGTGTGTTCGAAGCGGGCGTTTGGATGTATTTTCTTGGCATAGAGGACACATGCGTAGAGGACTCCAGCGAGCGCTTCGTTTGAGGCTGCATCAGTGGTGCTGAAAGGAACAGCGACAGGCAGTGGGATCGAAGGAGACCGTGCTGCGGCTTCCAGAAGCCACTGGAGTTTTTCTAACATCTCCGGTTCGGTTTCATGCGATTAACAATCCTCACAATGGACTAATCATTCGTCTGTCTGTAGAAAATGTGAACGGATGTTACAATTATGCTATTGATAAATACGCATGCTTATTGGGTTTGAATGTCCGGGATGAAATTAGGAACAGCATGCACTCGCAGCGAATGAATGGACACGTGAGTAGCCTTAATTTTTTGAATGAAATATTTTGCATCACAGGGTGATTCTTCTTGAAATGTGGTTGGCTATTACAATGACATGGTTTACCTGCAGCCCGAATGAGAACATAATGAATAGTCTTGATTTACTTGATACATTCCCTGTAGAAAAGCCGGTGGGACAGCTCCTCTATGCCATCATTAGTAGGCCTAAATGAGGTCCCTGTATGTCTTGTGTTGCATTGGTGTTTGTTATTCACCTTGAAAGTAGATCAATTCATGTAGCATTTGTGGAAGGAGACTTGGAGGTTGCGTTGGGTTACTTAAAACGCCGAGTTAATTTCCTAGTGGTACAATCTCTGAGGTCAGTGGTTTAGGTTAGAACGATTTTCATGGTTTTGACTTGTTTCTTTATGAAAGCGATTAGCTGCCCAAGCTCAATAGGAAATGCAAATGGTCAAATGTTAAATCAATATCATGTTAGCAATTTCCTAAATGTTTATGCATTTTGTGACACAATGCAAATTTGAAAGATTTTTTTTTATTGCTATATCATTTTCATGATTGAGTATGCATGATGCCTGCCAATTTGAAAAATACATCGCAAAGTATGTTTAATATTTCATTTCCATGGTAGGCCTACTATCCAGTACAACACTGACACATTTAAAAACGAAATTTGAAGGCTTAAATTACAAATAATTACTCATTTTTTAAATTTCATGTCCTTGCGACAGCATGCATTGTGACAAAATAAAATCGTCAACAGCAATTGACAATTATTTTTTATACGCTGTGTATTTTTAGACTGTCAATTATAATGATCAATCAAATTCAATCAATCAATTGCAATGCTTCCTTTTGCTATTTAGTTTCCTCATTGCTCATTTGCATTTTCATTTTTGATGTTAGACCTGTCATTCAAACACTGTGGGCGGGATTTTGGTAAAGTGAGGGGAAAAAGGTTGTCTGGGCTTGCTAGCTATGCCCAGACAGTAATGCCGGTGCTCTTAATTTCGTAAAAGTATTTCTGGATCAGAGAGGAAGAGGCAAAGCAGTGCTATAAACTGAATGACTCAGATTATGTGTTATGCTGGCTAGGACAGCTGGTGAGCAAGGAGTTCTCGGGAGGGGACACGGGGAAACAGACCGGGCATGGTGCTTGCTGCAAGCTACTAGTAGTTACTAGCAATGATGGCTAGTATATGTAGTTAGCGATGTAGGTTCGATACGTTATCTAGCTAGCTGGCTATGGTGAAAGGAGGGTCAACACATTTTAAGAGATGACTAGATGGACTTAACCTACTAAAATCATTCTGGTTCAACAAATAAAATACACATATTTTGACACTGACTATGTGTGAGAGAGCAAGCAGAGAAGGACCCCTTTGGCCATTAGTCTTTACATTAGTCATTGGTGGGACAGTATTTAGAGAAACTGGTTGTCATGTCATGGCACCATCAGGATATTCCCACAAGAGATAGGAAGCCCACCTGCCTGCTCTGCCCCTTCAGTACTGTGACACCATATTTTCTTGAGCAGTACAGCTGTTCCCTGACTCAATACTGTTAAAGCTGTAAGCCAAAGTAAGAGATTAGCTTTGCACGAGCCTTTGCTTTTGCAAGCCACAATGGCTCATAGGAGCAGGAGCCTATCTCCTGTTTCTGTAGTGTGAGGCAGCTTGACGTACAAGTACACACCCTGGATAGGACGCTCATCTATCTCTGGGCCTTACTCCCAATCTATCTTGAGTGCCAAGCAGAGACGCATCGGGTCCCATTTTTACAGTCTGGTATGACTTGACAAGCGATCAAACTGTCCAACCTTCAAATCTCAGGGAGGACGCTAACTGAGTTGGTTATGAGCACTGAGTTGGTTATGCAAGCCATAGGTATAACTATATTGCATATTAAGTTGTTCCATGTCGACTGGAAAATGAGAGGCAAGCACAATTATCAATCACAGATTATTTTATTTAGGGTATACCTTACCCTTTGCGGCCTGTGATAGAGACATTGGCCTACAGGTAACAGTTATTCTTGTTCTTAGAATCACTTGTTACTATCTACACAAAGTGATCAACTACTGTAGGTTTCCTTGATAATGGTTTCCAACATATGATTGGCAGAACCTCATAATAGAGCAATAATATTTCTGTATTGTTAGTATTTTTGCAGAACATCGTATTGAACATGTGACTAATGGTAAGTGGCAATGCAATTTTGACTTCAAGCAGTTTAGCGACAATGTCTGCCCTCCTCTTCCACATCAGCATAGTTGTAAATATTAGTAGTATCTTTGGGGTAGAGGTCGACCGAATAATTGGAATGGCTGATTAATTATGGCCGATTTCAAGTTTTCATATCAATCGGGAATCTGCATTTTTGGACGCTGATTATGGCCGATTACATTGAACTCCACGAGGAGACTGCATGGCAGGCTGACCTCCTGTTACGAGAGTGTAGCAAGGAGCCAAGGTAAGTTGCTAGCTAGCATTAAACCTATCTTATAAAAAACAATCAATCTTAACATAATCACTAGTTAACTACACATGGCTGATGATATTACTAGTTTATCTAGCTTGTCCTGCTTTGCATATAATCAATGTGGTGCCTGTTAATTTATCATCGAATCACAGCCTACTTCGCCAAACGGGTGATGATTTAACAAGCGCATTCGCGAAAAAAGCACTGTCGTTGCACCAATGTGTATCTAACCATAAACATCAATGCCTTTCTTAAAATCAATATACAACTACATTTTTAAAAAACAGCATATTTAGTTAATATTGTCTGCTAACTAATTTATTTTAACTAGGGAAATTGTATCACTTATCTTGCATTTCGTGTAAGCAGTCAGGGTATATGCAGCAGTTTGGGCCGCCTGGCTCGTTGCGAACTGTGTGAAGACCATTTCTTCCTAACAAAGACCATAATTAATTTGCCAGAATTGTACATAATTATGACATAACTTTGAAGGTTGTTCAATGTAAGAGCAATATTTAGACTTAGGGTTTGCCGCCCATTCGATAAAATACGGAACGGTTCTGTATTTCACTGAAAGAATAAACGTTCTGTTTTCGAAATGATAGTTTCTGGATTTGACCATATTAATTAAAAATATATATATATTTTATTTTTATCCATTATTTTACCAGGTAAATTGACTGAGAACACATTCTCATTTGCAGCAATGACCTGGGGAATAGTTACAGGGGAGAGGAGGGGGATGAATGAGCCAATTGTAAACTGGGGATTATTAGGTGACCGTGATGGTTTGAGGGCCAGATTTGGGAATTTAGCCAGTACACCGGGGTTAACACCCCTACTCTTACGATAAGTGCCATGGGATCTTTAATGACCTCAGAGAGTCAGGACACCCGTTTAACGTCCCATCCGAAAGACGGCACCCTACACAGGGCACTGCCCTGGGGCATTGGGATATTTTTTTTAGAGCAGAGGAAAGAGTGCCTCCTACTGCCCCTCCAACACCACTTCCAGCAGCATCTGGTCTCCCATCCAGGAACTGACCAGGACGTATTTCTGTGTCTTCATTATATTCTAATTAAGTCTATGATTTGATAGAGCAGTCTAACTGAGTGGTGGTAGGCAGCAGCAGGCTCGTAAGCATTCATTCAACCAGCACTTTCCTGAGTTTGCCAGCAGCTCTTCGCTGTGCTTCAAGCAATGTGCTGTTTATGACTTCAAGCCTATCAACTCCCGAGATTAGGCTGGCAATACTAAAGTGCCTATAAGAACATCCAATAGTCAAAGGTATATGAAATACAAATGGTTTAGAGAGAAATAGTCCTATAATTCCTATAATAACTACAACCTAAAACTTCTTAAATGGGAATATTGAAGACCCCTGTTAAAAGGAACCATCAGCTTTCATATGTTCTCATGTTCTGAGCAAGGAACTTATAAACGTTAGCTTTTTTACATGGCACATATTGCACTTTTACTTTCTTCTCCAACACTGTGTTTTTGCATTATTTAAACCAAATTGAACATGTTTCATTATTTATTTGCGACTAAATAGATTTTATTTACGTATTATATTAAGTTAAAATAAAAGTGTTAATTCAGTATTGTTGTAATTGTCTTCATTACAAATATATATTTAAAAATCAGCCGATTGATCGGTATCGGCCCTTTTTTTTTATGTTCCTCCAGTAATCGGTATCGGTATCGGCATTGAAAAAGCATAATCGGTCGACCTCTACTTTGGGGATGATATTCCTTCTCCGTTTCTATCAGCTATGGAGACAGGTCATCAGCCAGAACCCCCTGTGAAAAAGGAGCACAAATTATGCAAAAAGGTTAGAATGGATGGAAAACCTAAAACAGATTATCAATTCACAACTCAGCCGTTGCTTCCTATTGAAAAGCATCCTTACCTGTGGGCAGCTTGCTGGAGGGGGCATTAATCAAAAATGTCACATACAAGAATTCAGTGGGGGAGTATCATGGGACTACAATATGAATAAAAATAGATTTTTATTCTACTGTGGGTACCATATTGTAGAGGAGTAGTTCCCAAACTGTGGATGCAGGAATGCCCACATGCAGGAACACCCGAATTGCATCCTTCTTGATGTAACAAATTTGATTGATCATTCAAATCAAATGTTGAATTTTGACTGTCTTAAACCACAGAGTATGGAAATGCATTGTCAATTGAGAATTATTTTTATTTTTGCACCTCCGATCCTACCAATACTCTTTTTTTGGGATGGAGAGGAGGAGTGAGAGGCAACAATGATAATAAAACATCTAGCTGAACGTGAAGCAAAGACAATGACCCAACGAGTGGGCCTATATTGATTATGGTGAATAACTTCAAACCTATATGTTGGATGCTTCACTTCATTCTTCCACCTAACATACCTGAGCCATATAGGCAAGCTGGAAAATAATTATTGCATGGTTCGAAAGTTCAGGACAAAGCATATTTTTATTGATTGAGTGTGAAAGCACACAATCATCAACTTTTTCCTTTGTGCCAGGATTCATGAATTAGTCATGAAATGGAGCCTAACCACTATAACATGCACTGCAATGTTAATGATGATGATTATTGAAAATGTAGCTATATCAGATAAGACAATATAAATGAAACAACAGACTAACAGTTAAATGCTTTTACTCCCAATACAAAAAAAAGTATAATAGTAGAAAAAAACAAGGAATAAATACACAATGAGAAATGATAGCTTGGTTATATACATGGGATAAAAATAATAACATCATACAGGTGCGCTGTAATATATTGGCACACTTCATTCACTGTTTCTTCTCTAATAAGTTCACATTTAAAACAAGGTTTGGTGTTCACACGTGTATTTGTTTGAATTACAACCGCACAGGACCGAGAACATTTTTTCTAAAATTGAGACCGAAATGGAAGAAGGTTCTGAAGGACCCATATATGGATTAAGATGCCATAGTTCCTACTACTTCGGAGTCAGAATGTGGTTACAAATGGAATATCTTATTAAGATACGTTATGTAAGGTTTTTCAGAGAGAGATAGAGAGAGAGACTCCTAAAGATCAAACATTAGTCAGATAATCCAGACAGACACTTAACAGAGTTCCCTCCATCCAGAAGCAGCACAGGTCACCTGGGACAAGGGAAGAGCCCATGCAGCAGACAGACATACAGACAGACACAAAGGGCTGAAGGGGGCCATTCATTTTTCTCCCTGTAGGGTCATCAACAGGCCAACCAGGCCACATCAGAGCCACCATGAATGAATGAATGAAGTAGATTGGAGACACAGCTCTCTGTTATACCGTCAATGGCAGCCCTGATTTATGTAGCATTTGTTTGTATGAGGAGAGGGAGGAGAGAGAGAAGGAGAGAGAGAGAGAGAGAGAGATGGCTCTGGTTCCAAATGGTTGCACATCCATTAGTCTGGATGCCTTGCTTTGTTGGCTCCATCTCTGACAGAGATATAAAATTCCACCCTGTCTCAGGCTTAGGGAGAAACACAGACAGACAGACAAGTCTTGTTAATAAGCACCATAATAAAATATAAAGTAGACATTTAATTTGTCTCGTTGTTAGTTCTACCATCTTATTTGAACTAAAAGAGACCTGAGTTTTGTTCCATTTGATTCTACCCAAGGTGATATTTTAAATGAGATCATTATTACTTTTTCCATTTTGAAACTTGATAGTAGGACAGGCTGTTTACCCAAATGCTGAACTGCTGTCTTTTTTACTTAAATCATGACCAAAGTTCTTAGTGAAAATGGATGTTCTCAACTTGAATTTCATTAGAGAAATGGAGTTGTCAGCATTTATACCTTATATCCTGTCTCTATTTCCCCTCTCTCCCTCCCTCTTTCTCTCTCTCTCTCTCTCTCTCTCTCTCTCTCTCTCTCTCTCTCTCTCTCTCTCTCTCTCTCTCTCTCTCTCTCAGAGCCGGATGTCCTGAATGAAATTTAAATAAAGCGGAAATATCTGTAGGATGAAAACATGGCCGCGCCCGGTCTCGCACCCCCAGGACCTGACAGCTTCAAGCAGTTCACCCCCGAGTCGCTCCGTAATATCGAGGAGCGCCAATTCCAGGAGAAGATCAAGAAGAAGCCCAAGCCCAAGTCGGACAGCAGTCACCGCGAGGAAGAAGAGGAAGAACCCATGCCCAACGGTGATCTGGAGGCTGGGAAGTCCCTTCCCTTCATCTACGGGGACATTCCTAATGGGCTGGTGGCGGTACCACTGGAGGACTTGGACCCCTATTATATGAATGAGAAAGTGAGTTCCTCACCACTCAATCCCACACAGGGCTGGGCACTCCCTTCTAGTGAGGAAATGTTAGGGGTTAGAGGGAAATTGGTACTGGTGTGAGATCTGTTTAGAAAAATAATTTGAAGGAACAAATGGATTGTACTATACTCACGTCTTTATAGCTTGCCTTTTAAATGTATTCTGCTTATAACTGTGTTTGTTTTAAGTCCTGATGTGTGGCCCCTATATTATGCTTTTAACCAAGTTTATGAATAAGATTTTATGCTTATGGGGTAAGCACATTTAGAATCAAACTGTTTTTAGGAAACCTGATTCAGAAAGTAAGAAGCCCACTCTTATTAGACAAAAGGGAGGTTTGTGCATTGTACCAGCCATGAAGATAGGGATATGGCACAGAGTGAACAGCAAAGGTGACCTTGTGGTATGGTATTGCTCTTTTAATAGTTTGACCACTGGGAGAGTTGATTAGAACCAGTCAATGCTTATGAAGTGTCACATAGAGCTCATAGGTACGTTATGAATGCGCTGGCTATCACAGTCACCAGGAAGATGCTGGTACTGTAGATCCTGTAACTCTGCAGTGAAGGTCTGGAGTTCTGGACCGCAGTTCTCTTTGGTAATGCTTCTGTAGTCTTATGTGTTGATTGATGCTCTGTATTGGTGCACTTACTGTGCATATGCTGGTGGATGCTGGCAGCAGAGATGGGACTAGCAGCCCTCTGAAAATGTATTATTAGTGCTCCTGCTAATTGAATTTGTTAGTGACAGTCTGCATGCATGTGTGTCTGGGTTTCTGTTTTCTTGGAATGTGTGTGTTTGTGTGCATTTTTTAGGTTTAGTGTATGTGTTTTCCTCCTACGTACAATTAGTACATCTTTATAGTCTTCTTCCATGTGATCCCTTTTCCCTGCCTCACTGTACCACTTTGAAGGAGTTAGCTGCTGTTTTGGTCCCTTTCTACTTGTTTATCTTTTGCATGACTTCCCTAAGGTGGTTAGAGCGTTGGGCCAGTAACGAAAAGGTTTGAATCCCCGAGCTGACAAGGTAAAAATCTGACCTTCTGCCTCTGAGCAAGGCAGTTAACCCACTGTTCCCCGGGCGCCGAAGACGTGGATGTCGTTTATGGCAGCCCCCTGCACCTCTCTGATTCAGAGGGGTTGGGTTAAATGCGGAAGACACATTTCAGTTGAATGCATTGTTGTACAACTGACTAGGTATCCCCCTTTCCCTAAGGCGCCTGCTAAATGTGTGAAACCTTTTGGTATTTAAGAGGTGGCAAAATGACCAGGAGTGAAGCATAGCATTTGTGTGTTATGTCCAGCTTTGTTCAGACTGTAAAGGGAGGAGGATGTCATAGACTGACTAACCCATTACAAGAAGGAGCTCTAAAGCTAAACAAGCTATACTTCCTGTACTATGTATCTACACTACAGTATCTGTGATGTTGGAGTGATATGCCCAATTGTTCCTGACCAGGCGTTTATCTCATGCATTCGTTCTTTGAGGAGCGTACATGCTCCTTCATGCAACTCCTTCTTAAGGCATATTGTGATAACTTCCACATCATACACTATATATATTTTTTTGAATATATTTTATATTTTATTTATTTTTTATTTCACCTTTATTTATCCAGGTCGGCCCGTTGAGAACAAGTTCTCATTTACAATTGCGACCTGGCCAAGATATAGCAAAGCAGTGCGACACAAACAACAACACTGAGTTACACATGGAATAAACAAATGTACAGTCAATAACACAATAGAAAGAAAATCTATATACAGTGTGTGCAGATGAGGTAAGATTAGGGAGGTAAGGCAATAAATAGGTCGTAGTGGCGAAGATTACAATATTGCAATTAAACACTGGAGTGATAGATGTGCAGAAGATGAATGTGCAAGTAGAGATACTGGGGTGCAAAGGAGCAAAACAATTATAATAACAATATGGGGATGAGGTAGTTGGATGGGCTATTAACAGATGGCTATGTACAGGTGCAGTGATCTGTGAACTGCTCTGACAGCTGATGCTTAAAGTTAGAGAGGGAAATATGAATCTCCAGCTTCAGTGATTTTTGGAATTCGTTCCAGTCATTGGCAGCAGAGAACTGGAAGGAAAGGCGGCCAAAAGAGGAATAGGCTTTAGGGGTGACCAGTGAAATATACCTGCTGGAGCGCGTGTTATGGGTGGGTGCTGCTATGGTGACCAGCGAGCTGAGATAAGGTGAGGCCTTACCTAGCAAAGACTTATAGATGACCGAGAGCCAGTGGGTTTGGTGGAAAATGAAGCGAGGGCCAGCCAACGAGAGCATACAGGTCGCAGTGGTGGGTAGTATATGAGGCTTTGGTGACAAAACGGATGGCACTGTGATAGACTGCATCCCATTTTCTGAGTAGAGTGTTAGAGACCTTTTTCTAAATGACATCGCCGAAGTCAATGATCGGTAGGATATTCAGTTTATCGAGGGTATGTTTGGCAGCATGAGTGAAGGATGCTTTGTTGCGAAATAGGAAGCCGATTCTAGATTTAATTTTGGATTGGAGATGCTTAATGTGAGTCTGGAAGGAGAGTTTAGAAGTCAGAACCGTCCAGAGTAGTGATGCTGGACGGGCAGGTGCGGGCAGCGATCGGTTGAAGAGCATGCATTTAGTTTTACTTGCAATTAAGAGCAGTTGGAGGCCACGGAAGGAGAGTTGTATGGCACTGAAACCTGTCTGGAGGTTAGTTAACACAGTGTCCAAAGAAGGGCCAGAGATATACAGAATGGTGTCGTCTGCGTAGAGGTGGATCAGAGAATCACCAGCAGTAAGAGCGACATCATTGATGTATATAGAGAAAGAGTCGGCCCGAGAATTAAACCCTGTGGCACACCCATAGAGACTGCCAGAGATCCGGAACAACAGGCCCTCCGATTTGACACACTGAACTCTGTCTGAGAAGTAGTTGGTGAACCAGGCGAGGCAGTCATTTGAGAAACCAAACATATATATACACTACTGTTCAAATTTTGGGGTCACTTGTTTTTGAAAGAAAAGCACATTTTCTGTCCATTTAAAATAACATCAAATTTATCAGAAATACAGTGTAGACACTGTTATTGTTGTAAATGACTATTGTAGCTGGAAACGGCTGATTTGTTATGGAATATCTACATAGGTGTACAGAGGCCCATTGTCAGCAATCATCACTCCTGTGTTCCAATGGCACGTTGTGTTAGCTAATCCAAGTTTATCATTTTAAAAGGCTAATTGATCATTAGAAAACCCTTTTGCAATTATGTTAGCACAGCTGAAAACTGTTGTACTGATTAAAGAAGCAATAATACAGGCCTTTAGACTAATGTGTATCTGGAGCATCAACATTTGTGGGTTTGATTACAGGCTCAAAATGGCCAGAAACAAATAACTTTCTTCTGAAACTCGTCAGTCTATTCTTGTTCTAAGAAATTAAGGCTATTCCATGCGAGAAATTGCCAAGAAATTGAAGATCTTGTATAACGCTCCCTTCACAGAACAGTGCAAACGGGCTGTAATCAGAATAGAAGGAAGAGTGGGAGGCCTCGGTGCTCAACTGAGCAAGATGACAAGTACATTAGCGTGTCTAGTTTGAGAAACAGACACCTCACAAGTCCTCAACTGGCAGCTTTATGAAATAGTACCAGCAAAACACTCAACGTCAACAGTGAAGAGGCGACTCCGGGATGCTGGCCTTCTAGGCAGAGTTCCTCTGTCCAGTGTCTGTGTTCGTTTGCCCATCTTAATCTTTTATTTTTATTGGCCAGTCTGAGATATGGCTTTTTCTTTGCAACTCTGCCTAGAAGGCCAGCTTCCCGGAGTCGCCTCTTCACTGTTGCCGTTGAGACTGGTGTTTTGCGGGTACTATTTAATGAAGCTGCCAGTTGAGGACTGTCTCAAACTAAACACTCTAATGTATTTGTCACCTTGCTCAGTTGTGCACCGGGGCCTCCCACTCCTCTTTCTATTCTGGTTAGAGCCAGTTTGCGCTGTTCTGTGAAGGGAGTAGATGCACCAGATACTCAACTAGTCTTAAGAAGGTCAGTTTTATTGCTTCTTTAAATCAGCATAACAGTTTTCTGCTGTGCAAACATAAACTGCCTCACAGTGTATCATGATTTAGGGCAGCCACCACATATGCCCCACTTGGTATGCATACACATCACATATTATCTCCCGTTTAGCATAAGTCAAATGGTTGCATCCCCTACCAGCCCAGGACACCAGTTCAGTTCCCCTTTCAGTTTAGGCTCTGCCCCCTCTCCCCTCAGCTTCCACCCTCAGTGTAGTCCTAGCCTGGGTCTGTCCTTATAGGGCAGGAGAAGAGAGGAGGGAGTGGCTGCAGATCGAGGGGCTGGGTGTTCTAGCCTGTAAGAGAATCTGGGGCCCGCAGGGCTATAGAGACCCATTCAGCACGATCGTCCCAGGGACACAGCCAGTCACACAAGGTGTGTGTGGGTGCTCTGCCTCCTTCCGAGTGTGTACCCATTTTGTTTTAGTATGTGTGCCTCCTGTGATCTAAAAATCCATGGACTTCTACAGTGGCAGCCATAGGAGGGGTGATGGTGTGGTACAATAACCCCTCCTCCTTCCTCCCCTCTTCCTTACCCCTTTGCCCTGGCCTATCGGTTATGCTTAGCGCTCTTCTTCTCCTGCCTCTGCTCCCTTCCTCCATTGATCCCCTCTCCTCCCTGTCCTTGAGGAGGGAGGTAGACTCGTACATCGGGTGGTGGTCAGGGCTCCCTCATGCACATCTCTCTCATGTCTGGAGTTGCGTCTCTGTCCTCCCTCCCTAGATCCCTGTGTGTGTGTGCTTGTGTAAGAGTGAATGAGTGTGTGTGTGTATGCATGTATGCTGTGACACCTCTCCCTCACTCTGCCCTGCCAAGGTCAGTCACCTTTATCTCGCATACCGTAGGTCGTGCTGTGTGTGTGTGTTTTTTTTCACACTATGAAAAATACACACACTATGCTATTTTCAAATTAAACACAATACCTTGCTCTTCTTAAAGCTACACACACAGGACAATGGGCACCCCCCCTCCTCAGCCATCCAGAGCATTTTACTACCTACCTTCCTCCCCTTTCTCATCCACACCTATGCCTTTTATGACACCTATGGGAGCCCTGGCATACATATTCATGTGTCGCCTCAATACCTCCTCCTCAATCTCTCTACCTCTCCTCTCTAGGTTTTTCATCCTCTGCTCTACTTGACCGCCAATTCCCCCCTCCCCTCCTTCTCTTCCCACTTCAAGCTTACGTGTGACCATGTGGTGTGTGTGTCAGTGTGTGTCTGTGTGTGTGTGTTGCTGTCAACTGCAGTGAAATCTAATCACAGCACTTAAGCACCAAGTAAAGGGGGGGGGAGAGAGAGAGGGGAGGGTGGACTGGTGAGGGGAAGTGCAGTTGCTGCTGTTCCTGTTCTCCCCTAACTGTGATGGGGGAGAGGATAGGAATGGAGAGGAAAGGAAGAGGATAGTGAGAAAGAGGAGTGGAGGAGAAAAGTGGAGGAAAGAGGAGAGGACTGAATGGGCATCTGAAATGTCTGGAGTGATTAGGAAGGCTAAAAGCTTCAGGAGTTACACAGGTTGTGTATGTGTGTGTAAGTGTGTGTAAGTGTGTGCTTGCGTGCAAGCGTTTGTGCGCGCGTGTGAGAGAGTGTGACATTGTGTGTGTGTGAGTGTGTGTGTGTTGGAGATGGGGTTCAATTTAAGTTGTACAAGTGCTTGTGTATGGGAGGATTCTCAGTGAACTCTGTGTGTATGTGTCAGACAAACGTCCAGGGCCTGAGGGTATACTACAAAGCAGAAGCAAGGAGTTAGCCAGCTAACTTGCCTAAATAACCTGAAATAACTTTACATTTATTCGAAATATATTCTTTAAACTTGCCATGGTCTAATTCACTCAACAACCAGCAGCACATATCGAAGTTTAGCTTTCCTACTGAATCAGAAAATGAATAGTTATTGTTGTTTATCAAAGTTAACTGGCTAACTCATTGATCTTGCTTTGTAGTATACTCCTCTAGAGGCTACACTCTTAGAAAAAAGGTGCTATCTGGAACCTAAAAAGGTTCTTTGGCTGTAGGAGAATACTTTGAAGAACCCTTTTTAGTTCCAGGTAAAAACCACAGAGTGTTCTACATGGAACCCAAAAGGGTTCTTCTACCTGGAACCAAAAATGGTTATCCAATGGGGACAGCCAAGAACCCCTTTTTCTAAGAGTGTACATAGAAATGTTAAACTAGGCAATACTGCGTTATTGGATGTTCCATACAGCAAACATAGCCTATTTAGCATCTGCGGTAAATTTAGCCTGGTTGTCAGATCCGTTTGTGCTTCAGACAACTATGCCTCTCCTCTGTTGGTTGTTATTTGACGTCATTACGAAGACAAGCTCACTAAGCTGAAACAGGTCTGGTGTAGCGTTGACCCTTGCTAACCATTCTATCTCTATGGTGTAACCAGTGTCTCTCCTGCTAGTCATTCTATCTCTATGGTGTGTATAGCATTGAACCTTGCTTATCATTCAATCTCTATGGTGTTACCTGCATCTCTCCCAAAAAGACTCTGGCTGAGTAGCAGACTGACTGATCATTTCCACTGGCTGCTGCTGATCACACAGAGACAGGGAATAGCCAGAATATGGCCTTTATACACTAGTATCATTAAC